>NW_026578158.1:5000-93189 GCF_029603195.1 Condylostylus longicornis
TTTTATAGCACACATACATACATATACAAATAAACACATGTAAATAAGTTACAGTTTTGCACAGTTCTCATAAATTTTATTTTACTACGCATTTATCATACAATAATTTTTTTATGTACATTGTATATGTGATAAAAAGATGATAGAAGATATTACGAGTATCTTCAATAAATTTCATAGAAAACTTTTTTTCTAATGTTTTTTCAATTTATTTTCAATTTTGTGTTTAAATCAAGTGAAGTAAGGCTATTTATGTCATGTACATGTATATGTAGCCACTAACTACATTAAATATATTATTATCTCAAAATAAAATTTTGTAAAAACAAAAAAAAACGGTAAATATGTATACGTATGTATTGCATAGGTTTGTATAATGAAAGATATAATTGTTTTAAATTTATGCTAAAAAATTTTATACCTGCAGGCACTTAAACTGATGAATGCAAAATTATAAAGTATGATTTTTAAGAAATTAAAAACTTAAACAAAAAGATAAAATATAAATTATATTTTAAATTAAAGGATAAGAAGCTCTAATAAAATAAAGAAATGATTTAGGAAAATTTTTTAAAGAAATAATAACAACAAATAGGATTTATTACAGCTTCGTTTTTGGTTGTTTTTTTTTTCACTTTTAACTCCAGTTTTTTTTAAAAATGTATGAGTTAAAAATTTTTTTTAAACTTAAATAAAAAAAATTAAAAGAAAAATTAGTTTAAAAATTTACAAGTGCAAGTAAATATGTACGTGTGTGTTTCCATACGCCCGTTCATCCATGCGTTCGATAACTCAAAAACTAATTAAGCCAAAATTTTCACAAATTTATAATAGTAAATTATGATTGTAGTAACTGTTTAAGTAATTGTATAAAATTATAATTGTAACAACTTCTTGTATTGTTTTGTCATATCTTGGAAATACAGCAACTATTAGGTCCGCGCAAACGTATGTTCAAAGGGTATAATCAAAAACAACAGTCCGCGATATAGACAACCATATACGTATACTCTCACTCAACGTTAAATTTTGAACCGAGTTAGATATGTCGGTCACTCCTAATGATAACTTTAAAAGCCGATACAGCTGAGATCTATTCCAAATTTTTACAAAAAGTTTATGGTAGTAAATACCAGAGCCAAATTTAATACGGGTTTGATGGAATTTGTAGTTTAATCAGCTGTCCTACAACTTCGTACAAGTACCGCAGAGCTAGCATAATCAACTATATATTTTCTCGTTTATACTTGTTAACACTAGACAAACAAAAAATTTTAAGGTAGTAGTTGTTGATTAAAAATGAATTTATTAATAAAAAAATATTTATACAAAATTTAAGAGGTCAAGTTACATTCAACATTGATAAAACAAGGTTGGCATTCCTTTTTGACATGAAACATCTTATTAATATAAGAATACATCTTTAAATTAAATACATATAAAGCTCAGTCGAGAATTCGATAAAAATATTTATGCAAAACTAATCTAAAAAGTTTTTTAACGTAATGTGTGCTTTTATTTTCTATTATTTTTAGAATATAGTTTTTTGAAATTAAATAAGTTTTTATTATTTTCCTTTTCAAACTGTGCGACTATCCCATTTTAAACTTTCAATATAATTTTACACAGGATGCTAAATTCAAATATTTCTGCTCTTTTGTATATATATACGTTTTGTATTTATATTGTTAGTATGTATGTACATATAAACGCACGTAGTATAATATGTATGCACATGTGGACATGCATCCCATTAAACAAAATCTACCTTTGAAAATTTTCAAAAAAAAAGAAACTATTTTTATCAACATTATTGGAAATTTCTTACAGAAAAATATCCTTGGAGAGAAAATTCATACAAATACACGTATATATTTGCATATCAAATATATATAAAGTATCACTCAAAAAATCACTTGAACATTGAAAAAAAATCACTCAAAAAAGTCATTCAAACCTTCCCGACAAAGAGCTATGTCTTAAGTTCCAAATCCCAGCTTTCTACGTTAATCTGTATTCATGTTAGAGCCATTCATAAATGTTATCAAAAGTGTGACCGACCGACTAGCAACATTGAGTTATCATTATTATAGATTAACGACTATTCCAGAAAAACATATGTTTACTTCTTGAAGTCAAAAGATGAAGCACTTCAAGTTTTCAAGGATTTCAAAGCAAAAGTTGAAAAGCAAATATACAAATCAATTAAAATTTTGAGAATAGATAACAGCCGTGAGATTGTTAATAATTTTTCGTATTTTTTAAGGTCAAATGGGGGTCAATACGTCTGTATACCTTAAAAGCAGATCACCAACAAAGTTTAAAAAATAACACACCATTTGAAGTTTGGTAATTAGGTAAAAGACCAAACAAGTCAAAATTTAGACCTAAAAGCATCGAATGTTTCATGGTGGTTATTTATGATGATAATGAAATTATAAAAAATAGTTTAATATTTGAAGAGAAAATAAAACAAGAAAATGTTACCATACAAACTAGCTATAAAAATCACAAACTGAAAGGTATAAAAAATGAGTTTATTTGTAATGAAATTTTTTATGAAGTTTTTATTAATAAAGTTGGATCAAACCAATGGTTTGCATTGTAGCACTTTTCCTTTCAACAAGTGAAAATACTGCTTTTAAAAATAGTCTATCCACCACACTATTAAAATTATTTTCATTCATAAAGGAAACTATTTCTAGGATTGCATATATTTAGGATGAACGATCAAATGAAGCAAAAATTAATATAAAGAGGGGTTAACATAATGCTCGATTTTAAGGGTTAATTGTGTGAGTTAAGAAAAATAATTATAATTTTTAATGTTATATAATTTACCTTTAGCTTTTTGTGTTTATAGAAATTTGAAAAAGCTTGCGGTTTCGTAAATATAAGATGTCAAAAATTCAAATTTTACAAATTTCAAGAGGCGATAACTTGAGAGGGGGTGGAGATGGAAAAAAATTTTCTTCAAACAAAATGAACTATTTGTTAATGTCTAAAAGTTCCTCAAATTTCAAGCTTCTACAGGCTGGGGTCTAGAAGAAAAACGAAATCAAAAATTTGAAAAAAAAGACTTTAGATAACGTTAAATATGAACGGCCATTTTGTTTTTCTAAAGTTTAACAATAGTATACTGCGCTAGGGGAAGCAAGCCGCTGCCTTTCCGCGTTTGCAAAATTTCAAAAATGCTTATGGTTTCATTGCAACAAATAGTTAAAAACGGCCATTTTTAGGGTTTTGCGGAAGTATAACTTCTAAAGGGGGGGAGATAGATAACAATTTTGTTCTACGCAAATAAGTTCCTAGTAAAGATCTATGTACGTACGAAATTTCAGCTTTCTATCTTCAAGGGTGTAGAAGTTTTGTAAACAGACACACGGACAGACGGACGGACAGGGTAAATCTAATAAGCACTTTTTTTCAAAATTTTTTTGAAAAGTTCTAAAAATAATGAAAATGAGCAAGGGAGAAGTAACACAATCAATGAAATAAACAAAGCAAATAATGAGAACAAATGTAATGAAGTAAAAGAAATAAATGAAATTTACGAAATAAAAGAAAACAAAACCAAAGTTTGCAGACCTAAAAGCTTCAAACTCAATTAATATAAAAAATTCACCGAAGAAAAAATTTAAAACACTAGTAGTGTAAAAGAAGCGTTAAGCCGTAAAGATGCTAACAAATGGCTAGAATCTATGAAGTCTGAACATGATTCATTCATTTCAAATGGAGACATATTTTTTAGTTTAGTCGAATATGACTCATTCATGATATATGTAGTTTAGTCGAATTACCTGTAAAACAAAAAAAAATCAAATCAAAATGGATCTTTAACAAAAAAAGTAATAGAAATGGACAAATATAAAGATATAAATCACGTTTAGTTGCATGAGGATGGAATCAATAATAGAGAATTAATTATAAAGAAAAACCTGTGCTGAGATATTCAACTATACGAATAAAATTGGAAATTGCAATTGAATTCGAACTGGACGTACATCAAATGGATGTAACAGCTGATTACCTAAGCGTTGAAATGCATGAAGATGGAGCAACCTGAATTTTTTGGAGATTGAAAAAAGGTATATACGGATATAAAATTAAGTGATGTACTACAAAATTTAATAGAATTAAAACGCTGCGCATGATAAAACGTATGGCATGATTTTTGTGTTTATACCTCTTATTGTCATTATTGCTGTGTATGTTGACGATATTATGATTACAAGTTCAAGTAAATCACTGTTAATTAAAGTAAAACATCAATTGAGCACTGAATTTGAAGTCGCCGATAATGGTCCTACTGAATTTTTTCTAGGTGTAAATAGAAAGAGATTATACAAATAACACCATAAGTATTTCACAAGTAAAAACATATACGAGTTGTAAATTGAAATGTTATTGCTAAAACAAATCTTGAATTTTAACTAAAAATTAGTCTTGAAACGAAACTCACCAATAATGGATATGTTAAATAATTTACAAAATTTATAAATTTAAAATGAATCAAAAATTACAAAAAACATTTTAAAAGGCTTGAAATACCTTACATAACTTCCAAATTATCGGAACTAACCCTGACAATTTTACCAGAGTTCTCAAAAATATTCAAAACAATATCCCAAATATTATTTCAAAGTTTTTTCGTAGTGATAAAAAATACGTAAGTGCGGAGAAATACATTATTAATAAATTGTTTACTTCGTCACAAAAAAAAAGGTATTTTAATACAAAATTTCAAAATTCGAAAAAAAAAACCATCAAATTTGTTTTAAAAAAAATATTTTTATCTAAACATAAAAATGCATTCAAGTATATTAAGTATTTAAAATAAAAATTTATTAAAAATAAAAAAGAAAACTTACGGAAATGCATAAATACAGGCGTTGTGTATAATACACACAAACACACAACGATATAAAAAGGTATAATAAAAAGCATTTTAATTCTTTAGAATATTGCTTGCATCCTTTAAATTTTCAAAAATGCAGAGGTTTTTATATATATGAGTATCAATGCAAAAACACAAAATTTTAAAAGCATGTTAGCAAACGATCAAGTACAGTACTTGACGTTTTTATATCAAACATGTCCCAATGCTAAGAGAGAAACTTGAAAGCATGATCTTACTTTATATGGGTTCTTTTTTAAATCGAAATGGCTATTTTTTGAGAAGAAATAACAAAATAACTTTATACTTATTATAAAGAAGATAAAATTCCGAAAATATCTTGTTAAATGAAATTGAAAATATGTTAAATGAAAATAAGTTAAATATCTTTTTTTTTAACTAAATTTTAATCTTCAGGAATTCGATTTTGTTTTTTCCTTTTTATTTCTATAAATGCAATCACTTTATGAAATATGGCCCCGTAAAAAGTCCAAATAACTAAAATTATGAAAAAAGACAAATAACGAGAAAAAATAGAGTTGACCGTGTCAACTCTGTGGTACCCATACGAATTTGTAATCCTATGCGCCAATAAATATGCCATAGCTAACTATGGGGCAGACTATAATTTCAAGCTGTCATGTTACCATAATATTTTATGCAAACTATCAATACTGTGTTTTCAATATTTTCTAAGATATGGCCAAACTACTATTGAAGTTGTTTGGCTGCTACCGGAAAGAGCCAAGCAATTTCAAGGAAACACATTGGCCCTACTAATATATTCATTTTATCAAACACATTGGCCCTATTAATATATTCGCTTGTGTGAAATTTCAATATCACAGCTTTTATAGTTTCTGAGATATACCCAAAGAAGTTTCGAATTTGTATGGCAGCTACCCGAACCACTACCCCGATCATATTCAGCTTAAATAGGGTTGTGGCATTTACTATAATAAATCATTTGTGAAAATTTGGTGAACTTAGCTCAACTAGTTTCTGAGTTATAGTTGGGACGAACCGACAGACGGACACACGAACGAGCGAACAGACAAAGCTAAATCGACGCAGAATTCGACACTGATCAAAAACATACACTTAAATCTATATGTCAGACCAATATTTCCTAGCGTCAGAGACGGTAAGGCGAATTTAGCATACCCTTCGAACATACGTTCGTACGGGTATAAAAATACAGTTTTATGACTACTAAAGACATCTGTAACAGATGTAAGATATTCCTTACTTGCATTCATAAAAGTTTTGTAAGTAGAAATGTTTATCCTATTTTATTTTTTACCGTCTTTTATTTATTGTTTATATAAAAACGACTTCTCTTGCTTGTTCAACGTAAATTCTCCAATAGCAAGTCGGTACATTTTTGCCTTTTCGTTAATTATATTATTATTTTTTTTCTATTTGTCTATTTTTCCATATATAATATCAATAAAGGATATCAAGGTACGTAATATAAATGCAGATACTCAAATACAAATGTTAAAATTCTAAGATGTTGTTTAATTTTATATCCTGAATTCAGATGATCGCTACTTATGTTTATATGTGTATATACATTATGTTTCGCATAAGGTGGCCAATAATTTCAGGGATGATTCATTGATCAATTTCCAGCAAAATTCTGTTGGTCTGGGGAGACTGGCAAAATTATGAGAGATAGAGGAAAATGTGTTATGGGTCAACTTTAAGATCTGATCGTAGCGCATCGAAAAAGACGAAAAAAAACAAAAAAATATTGACACGAAATTTCGAAAAATTTCGTTTTTAAAAAAACCAAAAATTTTTACTTTGACGAATTTTATCGCGGAAACTATGACTCAGATCAAATTGATTGTCTGGCCGAAAATAATAAGAAATCAATTATCTGCAAAAAAAATTCCCCGATGATTGTGTTATGTCGCACTGTTCCGAAGTTATAAGCATTTATTTGTATACAGGAAAAATCTGGTACCTTTTTTTCAACAGGCTGTAGCTCGAAAAAGAATTTACTTTACCCCCCCCCCCCCCCCCCCCCCATTTTGAATATGGATTAAAAAGTCTAAAATGATTTAAAATTTTTTCTAATAATCCAGATAAAATTTAAAGCTTGGGAAGCCTTCGAAAAAAAATTAGGGTATGTATTTAGCACTCTATTATTACTTTACTTTTTCTGCTCCACTATTCCTTCCTTTAAAATTTTATTTTAGTATAAATGTAGTAAACATTTACAGCAGTTGCTGACACCTAATTTTTTAAAAAAGTAAGGAGGTTTCGCGGACGTTTGAGCGAAGCTTATACACGAAATTTCAAGTAAATCGGTTGAATATTTTCTTCAAAATGGTGAAAAATGTAAAACAACCCCGCTAAAAAGTGCAGTTCCCGAGGTTTGATATATCTTAAAAGTTGATCAATCCGTGCCATGGTCCAAATAAACTTACACATAAAATTTCATCAAAATCGGTTCAGCCGAACTTGAGATACACGCGTGAAAAAAGTGAATATAAGTATGTTTAAGTTGTCTAGCAAGTTTTGACTTATGCACTTAGTTTGACGGTTTAACATTACATTATTATCGACCGCATTACATACAATAAGGGAGGTTATGAGATGGTACCAAATTTTGCATGCCAAGTTTTCGATAGAAACGCACTTCTCCATGCCGGTCTGTCGTTCTGTCCGTTTGTGCATTATTTTGCGCATATATAGGGAAATATTTTTGCGCATATATAGGGAAATAATCACCCAATTTCCCTGAAATTTAATATTTAAATTCTCTTTATTGTTGTCTTTATATTAATATAAAGACAATATGTATATACTTAAAATACAGTTAAATGTAAAAATGTGAAACTGATTTCAAAATTAAAGCTTCTTAACATTAATTAAAAATAAATACAAAATACCTTTTTTAATGAAAAATGATCCTGTCTCAGTGTCTCTTGAATTTCTTGTTCTGGTTTTGTGGACTGCTGTTGAACCTGTGACCGAAAACCATCAAGTACCCCTTTGAATGTAAATTTCTTCATGATGACACCAATAGTAGTTAATAATTTTTAATGTCAATTTAAAACAAAATATTTTCTGTGTATATTTTCTATATATGTTTTCTTTTTTCGAATTAAAAATTATATTCTTTCAGTTTAGTTAAATATTACTATTTTTGAATTTTATTCTTTTTTCCAATATTCCGCTTCTACTATAAAAGTTATGTAATTAAATTATGTACTTAATTTTTTATTATTAATTCTATTAATGTTTATCAATGGACTAATGAAAATATGACACTAGTTATATGTTAATATTTTTATATGACTTATATTTTTGGTTTCATAATTATAATTCTTATTGTTATTATTATTATTATATTATTGTTATTATTATTATTATTATTATTATTATATTATTGTTATTATTATTATTATTATTATTATTATTATTATTATTATTATTATTATTATTATTATTATTATTATTATTATTATTATTATTATTGTTATTATTATTATTATTAATATTATTATTATTATTATTATTATTATTATTACTATTATTATTATTATTATTATTATTATTATTATTATTATTATTATTATTATTATTATTATTATTATTATTATTATTATTATTATTATTATTACTATTATTATTATTATTATTATTATTATTATTATTATTATTATTATTAATATTATTATTATTATTATTATTATTATTATTATTTTTATTATTATTATTATTATTATTATTAATATTATTATTATCTAAATTCTTGCATTCGAGTCTAGTTCTTAAGGAATGATGTGAATATATTTAGAACTTTATTGATAGTTTTTCCTTTAAATTTTTAGTTAATTGTGTGTGTTACAAAAATCTTTGCATTAGTAGCTTTTAATATTCTAACAAATTATTTAAATTTAATTTTTTTCACAATTATATGTAAATCAAAATACTTATTGTGTCTTTTACATTTGTTTAATTATTTGTTTTACATCTTATTATTAGAATAAACTCTTTTTTTTATTTTTCCTTCAAAAAATTTATATGTTTCAAATAAAATTTGTAATAAAAAGTGATTGAAATTTTTCTTTAACATCAAACTATATCCAGTTAATTTTTTTGTTTTTTTAAGGTTTGTTATTTAATTTTTCAACTACACAACATCAATTCGAATTTTCTTATTTTACATATTTTAACTTATTGCAATCATACATACAACATTATATATTGTATATTTTTCCGCATATTAATCTACTATGCCATTCTCTTAGTTCATTCTTCGCTTTATTATCTCCCGTTATAATTAGTACTATTATGTAAATATTTATTTATATTCTGCTATTTTGTTTTTTATTACTTTTATTCTAAAGTTATATTTATTATCGATTTGCTTTGTTTCTTACTTCATTTGCAATATGTGTGTTAAAATAAATTTGTATTGATATTTATATTAATAAATTTATATATATGTATGATTCTTCTAAGTGTTCTTCTTAATAGTTTTTGTTATATTACCAAAAGTTAATTTTAATATGCGCTAAAATTATATTTACAAATTTAAGTAAATTAGTTATGCGTTTATGTAATTATAAAAATTAAATAAGATAATAATCCTTGGTTTATATAAATAATGTAAGTGTTTTTTGCTTTAAACATAAATATACAAATATTCATGTAAACGTGTATGTATAAATATACATAATGTTCTTTTTTATTAGTCGCTTTTAGTTTATTTTTGCTTTATAATTTTGCTGCTTTGTTACGTGAAATTTATGTTAATTTATGTTTAATCAATATTCTTTTTTTTATACATCATACATACATATATGTATATATAAATATATATATATATATATATATTTATGACACTAGTTATATATATATACATGTATATATATATATATATGTGATATATACATGTGTGTGTGAGTGCGTGTTTATATATATATATATATATATATATATATATATATATATATATATAAAAATACCTGTATTCAAGTATTAATTCAAGTATATTAATGAATTTTATTTGAATATATAGCTATTTATTTCAATTTTAGTGAACAAACGGATTACATAAACCATCATTTTTAATCCATTATTTTTGTATTTTACTAAAAAAATTAATTGAATATTTCAACTAAATATTTTAATTAAAAACATAAATATATTTTATAGTACGCACTAATATACATTGGGATTGTGTATTTTATTGCTCAAAGATCTTACCACCGCATTTTGAATAATTTTTAAAGCAAATTGTGAAGACGATCAAATAGAGAGCACAGAAGTAGGCGTCTTTAAGAGATGTAGAATGTTATAATAATACGTAGGAGATCAAAAAAATAAAGTTTGATCAAATCAATTGTTTGTAATGTAGCACCTTAAATGCTCGAATTTAAGTCATGGATTTTGCTGTTGACTTTCTGCAGTTATAGAAATTTGTAAAAAGCTTGCAATTTTGAAAGTATAAAGTGCCAAAAATCCAAATTTTACAAATTCCCGGAGGATATGGAGAAAAATTACAATTTCCCGGAGGATAACTTGTTGAAAAAAAATTTTCTTCTAGCGAAATGAAGTATTTATTAGTCTCTTAAAGTTTCTAAAGTTTCAGATTCCTAAAACCTGCGGTCTAAAAGAAATGCGATACCAAAAATTTTAACGGCCATTTTGTTTCTCCAAAGTTCAAATATAATATGCTACGACAGAAGAAGCCAGCCACTGCTGTCTTATTAAATGTACTTATTAAAGAAAATTGAAAGATCTATGTACTTATTAAACTTCAGCGTTCTATTTCCAAGCGTGCAGAAATTTTGTAAACGTATCCACGGGCGGACAGTGTGAAACTAACAACCACTTTTTTAAAATTGTTTTTTGAAAAGTGCTAAAAATTAATTAAAGCCTAATATATGTAACATTTATTAAGTGTCCTTGTGTTAAGTTTATATTATAGAGGTTGTTTCGCATAAGGTTGCAAATGATTTCAGAGATGATTGTCTGATCAATCTTTTGTGAAATATCCTGTATTATAATAACCACAAAAAATCAATTTCACTAAAAAAATTCTAATTTACTATAGAAATTTAATAGAAAAGAATCTTAAATTTTCATATGAAATTTACGTCAAACAAATTTACATATTTGAAATTACATTGGCAAATTTAATCAATTTTTGATTAGAAGATATCAACGTTTCATGGATACATGGTTATATAAAAATTAAAATCCAACATCAAAATGAACATATGAAATTGAAACCTTTCTATATTATTTCTAGAACTTGTGTTCGAAAAGAAGTAAAATTAGTTTTGACATTGTGTATATTCAAATTCCACAATTTTACAAATTTCTTGTTAAAACACTAATTTAAAATCTACAAATAAATTTTTACAGAAATTCTTTATGAAGACAAAATTTTTACGGAAGTGTGAAATTCATTTTGAATCATTTCCCTAAATTGCTACTTTATAGAAATGAAACCAAAACACGAAATAGTTTTCCTTTACAAAACATCTTTATAAAACAGTTACTTAAGCAATCCAATTATTTTATTCCGTCTCTAAGTAAAAACATAAGAGTAATTCGTAAAAGAAAAAGATAATGAAATAAAATTACAAAAGTCGCTTCATTGAAACACAACCTCTAATTAAATACTCTGAATATGATGGATCCATATGATATTCCGCAACAAAGCCTAAGCAGTTAATTGATTAGACTACATACATACTTAAATACGTTACATGTGATTACGAACCAATGTTTGACTGAACAGATTGTATGGGAAACGACAAAAATTATTACTAAATTAGTCATTTTAGCAGCAAACATTTGTTTGCCACTACGCTACAAAAAAATTCTAAAAACCTTTAATGCAATATAAAGTTTTATTTAATGTTGTTTAAAATTATAAACTTTTTGTAGCCATAATTTTTGGATTGAAAATATTTCTTAATTTTCTTTTTATCAAAAATTATTTAAAACTTTAACATATAAATTTAAAATCTGTACCTTCTTTTATAATATTTTGGAAAAGAAAACTTGACATTCATAATTTGATTTGATTACAGCGAGAGGTAAATTTTAAATGTGAAATATTATACTTAAGTATGTGATTTAAAAGATTTTTATACAAAAATTCTTTGAAAATATAAGGGTGTTTATGAAATATGATTTTCTGAAATTGGAAAACCAAGATATTTAAGAAAAAAATTGAAAAGAATAAACCAATAAAATAATTTCTTTCCATTACGAAACTTCAAAAATTTTATTTTCTCACGAAAAGAAACAGAAAAAGTAAAAGAATAAAAACATAAAATTTTAATATTTTTTTTATGAAAATCACAATCAAACATTTTTAAAAGTATAATAAAAAAAATAAGAGTAAAAATTATTTTTTTTGCACAAAACCGTAAATTTCGTTTTCTGTTTTTGGTACCCTAACACAAACTTATACTTCATTACCTAATATATTATTTCACACGCACCTTTCTTCAATACATATTGTATTTCACTTGAATAAATTAGAGAATTCAATCTAACGAAAAATAAAAAACAATAAAGTTGGGTCAAACCAATGGTTTGTATTGTAGCACTTTTCCCTTCAACAAGTGAAAATTCTGCTTTTAAATACAGTTTATGTATACCTATCACACTATTAAAATTATTTTCATTCATATACAAAACTATTTCTAGGATTGCATATATTTAGGATGAGCGATTTATGCAGTTTTTGAAATAAAGCAAAAATTAATATAAAGAGGGGTTAACATAATGCTCGATTTTAAGGTTTAATTGTGTGAGTTAAGAAAAATAATTATATTTTTTTTTATGTCATAGAATTTACCGTTAGCTTTTTGCGTTTATTGAAATTTGAAACATCTTGCGGTTTCGGAAATATAAGGTGTCAAAAATTCAAATTTTAGAAATTTCAGAGGCGATAACTTGAAAGAGGGTGGAGATGGAAAAAAATTTTCTTCTAACAAAATGAACTATTTGTTAATGTCTAAAAGTCCCTTAAATTTCAAGCTTCTACAGGCTGGGGTCTAGAAGAAAAACGACATCAAAAATTTGGAAAAAAAGGACTTTAGATAACGGTAAATTTGAACGGCCATTTTGTTTTTCTAAAGTTTATCTGCAGTATACCGCGGTAGGGGAAGCAAGTCACTGCCTTTTTGCGTTTGCAAAATTTCAAAAATACTTATGGTTTCATTGCAACAAATAGTTAAAAATGGTCATTTTTAGGGTTTTGGGGGGTATAACTCCTAGAGGGCGGGGGGGGGATAGCTAAAAATTTTGTTCTACAGAATTAAGTTTCTAGTAAAGATCTATGTACGTATTAAATTTCAGCTTTCTATCTTCAAGGGTGTAGAAGTTTTGTAAACAAAAAAAGTGTCCACGGACGGACGGACGGACGGAATTAAGTTTCTAGTAAAGATCTATGTACGTATTAAATTTCAGCTTTCTATCTTCAAGGGTGTAGAAGTTTTGTAAACAAAAAAAGTGTCCACGGACGGACGGACGGACAAAGTGAAACTAATAAGCACCTTTTTTCAAAAAAAGAAGAATTTCACCTTTTTGAGAAAAGTGCTAAAAATACGAGTAGAAATAAACTTATAGGTATGTGTATGAAATTGATATTTTTATAACTTAAACACGCTTACGTTGAATATTATGTTTTCTCTTTATACAACTGCTTAAGAATTAATTCTCATTAGCAGATACGTGCACGCATATTTTTACTTCAAACACAATCATTTACATAATGTACATGTTTACTATCCTTACCATTAGATTTACATTCACAAAATCTGAAAATACTGTCACATGAGAGAAGAATAAAAGCCAGAAAGTGTTGTTTGTTTTGCAATGGCTTATTAAGTTAGATTCATTGCAATAGATTCTTATCAAGTGAATTCATAAAATTAAAAGAAACATGATATCTCGGTTTTGTTTGTTTTCTAATAAAAATTAATTCATTTGTGACAAATATTTTTCAATGTAAATAACAATCAATAATTTCGGCAATTTTTGTTCTTGTTCAAACGATCCGTTTGGACGCAGTTGTTCGTCGGGACGATATTACGGAAAAAAAAATTTTTGAGTACTTAATTTCTTTTTGAATCTTTTTTGAGTGATTTTTCAATGATGACGTCATGAGTGAAAATATTATGAGTACATTAGGAATTTTTAATGAAATCGAAAGTTACTTTTTTGAGTTTTTTTGATGAAAACAGATTTTTCATGTATATTCTAGAATAACATTATCTATTATAAAAATACCGGAAGTTGCTTTGATTATTTTTTTCAAAAGCCGTTTTTTTTCCTTCTTCACCCCTAGGGAGAGCATAGGGCTAGTGCATGATATCATGCCCTAATTTCATAGCGTCATAGAGTTAACTAGGTAGATGAATAGCCTGCTGTAGTTTTTGTTTATATTATATATTTAAGTTTATTAATATTTACTGTTTATTTTTCTGAGTTTTTAATATTGCATATAACAAATATTTAAAAATTACTTGTATTTATCAGTATTGTATATTAAGTTATATAATATTGAATATAATTTTTATAGTGACCTGACCGAAGTTTGAATCCGAGACCCTTCGGTTAAAGAACCGGTGCCATAACCACTGCCAAGAAAACAAAAATGATGTGGCACTGGGTTGTATTATGAAACTTGGTTGTTATATTTTTTTCTATTTTTATTTAAGCTCATTTTTTTTATTGACAGAATTATTAAAAAAAAACAAATTTTTATTAGAACAATTAACAAAAAATCAACATCAAGAAAATCACATGAAAAAACCACGTAAAAAATCCCTTGACCAAAACTCCGCTAAAAAAGACCAAACCCCAGCTTTCTACCATGAGAACATTATCAAAAAATCATCACCAAAAACCTCTCATGAAAATCACTCAAAAAATCACTTAAAAAAGTCACTCAAATAGCTGTGTCCAAAGGTACACTCATCAAAAGTGTGAACGATAAACAAACTAACATACAACATTGGACTATTGTTTTATATATTATTATGGTTATTCCTTCTTTCTTCCTAAAAAAAATGATTTTGAATTGAAAATACTTTACGTTTTATTAACAAAATACATTGTAAAAATTTTTAACGGATTCCTTCTGTAATATATGTAAGTGTTTTTACACATGATTTTTCATTTTTTTTAAATCGGGCAATAGCTTAATAAAAACTTTTTATTTTTGTGCATTTTTGATCAATTTTTGCTTAATTTTCAACGATTTTTGTGGATTATTTCATGTAAACATTAAAACTTCAACTTATTTTGAATTTGTTATATTTCCGTAAACTATTCTGCATTGTATGTGCAATAGTATTTCAATGTAATCTGTATATCTGCGATAGTTTTGCAATATATTTTACATATTTTTGCCCATATTTATTTAAAATTTCAACATTTTTTGAGTTTCTCATATTGAGTTTGAGTTTAGTCATTGTTTCGTACAATCATTTGAAATTTTTAATAATTTTTTAAAATTAATTCACAAAAATTTTTAATAATTTTTTGTAGTAATTTTAACTAGTTTTTCACTTGTAATATTTAATGTTTTTCCTAAAATAAGTGCAAATTAACAATTTGATACAACGAAAACAACTGAAAATCAATTGCGCTATTTACAACCAAATATGTTATATTTGGTAATTATGATAACTAAATAAAACATAATTTTTGATGTAATTTTTTTATAATAATAATTTCTTTATAATAGCAAAAATGTTAGTATTGATTTAGTCATTCTTTGATACTGTATTGCAAATAATTACAAATTTTAAAATTATTTTTTTTTTAATTTATTAAATTAATTTTAAAATTATTTTGTTTTTAATTTATTACATTAAATTTAAAATTATTTTTTTTTTAATTTATTAAATTAATTTTAAAATTATTTTTTTTTTTAATTTATTAAATTAATTTTAAAATTATATTAAAATAAAATTTAATTTTACTTGGTGATCAACTACAAGGAAATTTATATTTCAATGTGAAAAACCTACCATTGAAATTGAAGTAAATAATCTTACTATATAGGCATTCAATATTTCACAACTCAATTTAAGAAGAAAAAGAAAAATACTTGAGAGTGATTCCTGATATAATATTATTAATTTCTTCGAAATTCTTTGCATATATAAGAACTAATTATTTTACCATAAATGTCAAGTCCTTAAAAATAAACCATTTAATCTCTACAAGTCACATTATCAGAGAGTTACCAATAAAAGCGATGAGACAATATAGACACAATATGTGCTATATTATATTATAGTGACACAATATGTTATATTATAGTGACACAATAAATTAATTTAATTATAAAATATATTTTATACTAATTTTGGAATTTCTGAAGTATCTGAAAATTCATGTTTTATACTTAAACATTGTGTATACAATAAGGTAGATTATGTGATAGCAACAAATTTTACATATCGAGATTTCGGTGGGAACGTACTTCTCCATAGTAGGGAAGTGTAAATAAACTATTTTTCTCTCGGTCTGTGCGTGCACGCGTGTATCTTAAGTTCGGCTGAACTGATTTCGATGAAATTTTATATGTAAGTTTATTTCGACCATGGCACGGAGTGATCAACTTTTGGATTATATAAGCCTCGGGAACTGGACTTTTTAGCGGAAGTGTTTTACATTTTTGATCATTTTGAAGAAAATATTCAAAAGATTTACTTCAAATTTAATATTTAAGTTCATTCGACCGTACGCGGATCGTAGTGTTAACTTTTGGAAGAAATCAGGTGTCAGCAGCTGGACGTTTACTACGATACATGTACTTTATAATATATACATATACTTTAAAATATACGAAAAATAACCAACCGATTTCATTGAAATTTAATACGTAAATTAGAGGTGTTAAAACAATGAATTTATAAATTTTTTGAAAAGATCAGGGCTCGGAAACTGATCTGGAGGTTGATTTTAAATTTTTTACCATATCCACGGAACGAATTGATAGAATTTCTTAAAATTTGGTATTTGAGTTCTAGTGGTTACCGAAACTACCTGGCGAGCGTTTCAGGAAATTTAGGTAGCACAAAGCGAAACTCTACTAAGATCCAAATTTACATTTTTTTAGGTATGTTAACTAAAAGCTTAATAACGTCCTAGAAACTAGAATGAAGTATCTAACAGGCATTTTTATAATATTCTGTAACACTTTCACTTAACTAGACAATACACATTGCGTTTGGATATGTGCTGACCATATCAGATTTTTTTTATTTATTTTTTGTGGAAAACTTGTCAAAATCAGCTGCAGTATCTGCTTGAATTTACATTATTACATTTTATAAATTGTTTTGCTTCTTTTTAAAAGTTGAAAAAAAAAACAAAAAAAAAAAACTTTAATGTAACCAATAAGTTTTCAGTTTAGTTTTATAATCCGTGAAAATATTAATCTCATCTCTTGAATTATAGAAGCTCTGTATTTCTTTTCTCAAAATTTTAAAAATTTTCCAATCAAATGAATCATAATAAGTTATCTTACTTAAAACTTAAAATCAAAAAGCTTGTAGAATGAAAGTTTGAGATTGTGTGGTTTATGTTTAAGGATATTATTTATAAAATATTTAAATTTTCAAATATTTAAAAACAGATATTATTTTCAAAATCAATTATTTACAAACCATTTATTTAACACTTAAAGTTAATTGGAAAATTTATGTTCATATGTATATAAATATGAAACTATATATTTTATGCAATAGTATTATACATACTATATGAAATATCGTGGTAATATTATTTTAGTTTGATTAAAAAATATATATATACAGAAAATATATAGATAACAATGTATATTATTTACTTAATATCAAATAGTAACATTAAAAAAAATAATTAATTGTTTTTTTATTATATTATATAACATTTAAACAAGTAGAATAAATATATCGTTTTGTTTTCTATTTCTTTTTTATTTTTAAGGAAAAATTTTAAAATGTTTAACAATAACTATTTGCAATTTGTAATTAAATATACAGAAAAACTTAAAACATTTTTGTTTGTTTTTTCTTTTGTTTCTTCAATAAATAGAATATTATATGGTTATATTATATATTTGCTTTGTTTTTTTTTTATAACAAATTTCATTTAAAATACCAAAGTACTAACAAAAAACAATATTAAAATATGAATTTATCAACACTTAACAAGTTCACAATAGTAATCAATTTAAAAATTATCAGTAAAAATTAATGGTGTAACTATAGGATTTTATTTTATTATCACTTTTACGTTAATTATTTATTTTTAACTTATTTCACTTGCAAAATTTTCATTTTTTGGAAGTTCATTAAGAAAAATTATCTATTTTAAATTAATGTTCGCAGTGGGAGACTTTTAATTTTTTTTTCTACATATTTTTAAATTTTACTTTATAATTAAGAAAATATCAAATGATATTTTATTCTTGTAGGATAGATGGAAAATCTGAAAATAAACAAAAAAAATTATTTTAATTAGCGTAAATTCATTTAAAAGTAAATTTAAGGGAATTATCTTTATTTCAAATTGATAACAGAGATATTTTTTATTTTGAGATTGATAACAGAGATTTGTATCTATATATTTATAGGTCAGACGTCAGATTTATTATAAAATTAAAATAACATCAAATTTATGAGAAATAGATGAAAAATATTCATCTATTTCTCATAAATTTGATGTTATTTTAATTTTATAATAAATCAATAATAATTAGCAAACCCTTCCAGACACTTCATAAAGTGAAACACTAATAAATTTAATTCATAATTTAATTGTTCATAGGTGCACGAAAATAAAACTTGTAATTCGCTGAGACTCTTTTATTAAAAATACTAATTTTTTATTTCATATCATATACATACATACGTTACATATATGTATATTCAAAAAAGAATAAAAAAAATTTCCATAAAATTTTCCTAATAAATAATAAATAAAAAATTACTAGTTTAAAAAAATTTTTAACCATATTATTATATTTCTCTATAATCTATATTATCTACGTATACTTTACACTTTTTTGCAATATATTAATATAATATTTCCATTGAATAATATGCTGTAGCTCAGTCTATATTCGTATTTTATTTAATATATTTATGTAATATAGTTATTGTTGATGATCTTTTAGTTATATGTATAAATAAAAGAAAACTTTTCCTTTCTTTTCATTAAAACTAGATCGACTTTTATGTATGGCTACCCTGAAAATATATTATCTGTACATAATATGCAACTTTCCCTGCATATTCATATGTATACAAATGTACACATGTACATTTGCTTTAATTTGAATGCAAAAAAAAAAACAGAGTAAAAAACTTAAATTACTCTGCAAAAAAAAAACGGGTTAGTTAATAATTTATGTAATAGTAGTAAAAATTTATACATTAAAATTATTTAATTTTAAATTTTATTCTGCTATGATCAAAAATTTATAAAGAATTCAATTTATTATATGCAAATGAAATTATGTACATTTTTTTTAAATAGTTTAATATGTATAGTTAAAGCATGAACATGTTTATTCCAATTCAAGTGCTTTTTTGGAAAAATTTCAGCAAAAAAAGTCTTAATTGAATCTACTATTATTCTAATCTCTATTTGAATTAAAAGGAACTAAAAAATTAAAAAGAGATTTTTTTTAATAAATAATTTTTAGGAATTTTGCAAATAACTTAACTTAATGGAAATCTCTTCATGCAACTGCAGAACAGTTGGATGACGTAATCAAAAGAACGAGTTAAAGGCAGAAAAATTAATTAAAAAATTTTTCTCCTCGAACTGGACTCGAACCAGTGACCTACCGCTTTCTAGGCGGACGCTCTACCAACTGAGCTACAGAGGCATGAAGAAATTGCCGACGAAATGTTCTCTACATTGTTTTACGAGTATACTATAATTCACATGATTACTAAGTAACATTGGACCATAAAAATCTCCTTAATAAAACTTCTAACTATGTATAATATATAAATAAAAAATATTTGTTAAACAATTATCTATAAGTAATTTAAAATTTTTCCTTTAAAGTTTCCAATGATTCTGCTCGTTAAATTTGTATTTGATTTGATTAAAGATAATTCAAATAATTTCAGACTATTCTTCTTTCTTTAAAAAGAAAGAATTCTTTATTTAAGAAAATTCACTAGTTGCGATAATTTACACCTTAATTTTGTAATGACATTTTCAGATTTTCTAGGCTTAAAACTAAATTTTCAATTAAAAACTAAATTTTTAATTTTTCAAAACAATTAATATGCACAGAATAATTACAGGCCTATTTCCTTACTTCCTACAATTTCTAAAATTTTTGAAAAAGCCATAAAAGTTAGAACTTTAAAATACTTAAATGAATTGAACTTTTTTAGTTCGAAACAGTTTGGCTTTAAAAAAGGTGTATCAACTGAAGATGCGTTATTAAATTTTTGCTCGTTTATAAATGAGGGCCTAGATAACAAGCGAAATTGTGCAGGTCTGTTTGTTGATGTTACTAAGGCTTTTGACATGGTGAATCATGAAATTCTTTTAAATAAATTATTTGCGCTAGGTTTTCGTGGTTTTATGTTTGATTGGTTTAAGTCTTACTTGGAATGTAGAACACAAAGAGTCAAAATTGGTAGCCAACTAAGTAGTATTCAGTATATTAGGTTGGGAGTTCCACAAGGAATTTATTGATCTGTTTGATTTGCAATTTGAGGGTAATTTAACAGCTTTTGCTGATGATCTTGCTATTTCTTATTCTGTCAATAGTCCACTTAATTTAACGTGTGCGATCAACAAAGATCTTAGTTTATTAAGATATTGGTTCTTTCGACATAGGCTTATTGTAAGTGATAAAACTAAATTGATGTTTTTTAATCTTACACAGAAGGAACTTCTTGATATCAATCTTGTTTTTCACTCATCTAGTTGCAAAAATGTTTTTATGAATAGCTGTACTGATCATAATGATGGAAATATACATTCTGCCTATTGTAACTCCGAGTGTTTCTCAGTAGAAGTAGTCGATCAATTCAAATATTTAGGTGTATTTATTGATAGTATGTTGAATTGGTCTGTGCACATAAACACTCTAAAATCTTATTTGCGCTCTACTTTGCGTAATTTTTATCGTTTGAGTAAAATGTGTTCGCAAAAAATTCTGCTGATGTTTTATTATGGCATTTTTCATTCTAAGTTACAATATGGCATAAGTTGTTGGGGTGGTACTTATAAAAATAAAATATATCCACTATTGATTTTGCAAAAATATGTTATTAGAAAAATTTGCAACAGGCATCGTTTTTTTCACAGTATGGATTTATTCAGAAATTTAAAAATTCTACAAGTTAGACAACTTTACTATTACAGGGTTTTAAAGGTTTTTTACTTAAGAGGCGGTTATTTAAACAGTAGAGCTTCAAATCGTTATGGTTTACGTATTAATCAGAGATTTCTAGTTAATGTTCCAGTTTTTAGAACTACAAATTACCGAAACTTTTTTGACATAACTTCTGTTCGCTTGTTTAATAAACTTCCTGAACATATACGTGCTATTAGGAATTTAAACAATTTTGTTAAAAATGTAAAAAAATGGCTTTTAAATTTTGAGCATGGTGAGGTAGATAATTTGTTAAATAGTCTAGTTTGATATTATAAGTATAATATGGATATGTATAATATAAGTAAAATATAGATTTAAAAAATTCTTTAAGTTAATTATTTCTAGTTCAGTAAAGGTAAATTGAAACAAATAATTGTGGAAAATAAAAAAAAAAAAACAATTTTTCTAGTAATTAAAGCATTAAGTAATTGTAGATTTAAGTAACAACACTGTTAATAAAATTATTGTGGCATTTACACTATTTTATTGTTAAATAATAATGCAATATTTCTTATTCTCTTAGTTTAAGCAAATTTTGTAAAAATATAGAGAATAAAGTATAAATAAATAAATAAAAAAATAAAAATAAATAAAATAATTATAAATGATGCTTCAATCTTCATTTATTGAAAATTGAAACTGAATTTTTGAAAAAACGCGTTTAATCATAGAGTTAAAGGACATGAATATAAAAAGCACACACTTCAATAAAATATGTAAATTAAAAAACTCAGTATGCAGAAACTCTCAACTTACACAAATTACTGCATAACATTAGAAATGGTAATACAAATTTCTTTCTACTTGTTTGACGTACAGAAATTTTGTGGTAACACGTAATTAATATCAATTTTAACATTTAAAGTTTCATAAGTCAAGAATTTATTAGCAATGTTTTCACATATATATATAAATTACATTTTACGAATTTTTTCCGTCAAATTACCTATAAATACTCCTACTATACTGTTTATTTCAATTTCATAAAAAAATTTTTATGTAATAAAAAAGAAAAAAAGATTTTAGTAATTCAAAATGTTTCATTTTTTTTTTTGGACTAAAATAAGAAAAATTAAATTTAAGCCACATTTTTTTCGGTTTTAAAAAACTTTTTTATTTAAAACATAAAAAAATGTTTTTGCGGCACTAAATTATAATAAAGTTTGGTCAAACCAATGGTTTCTATTGTAGCACTTTTCCCTTCAACAAGTAAAAATACTGCTAATACAGTCTACGTATACCTACCACACTATCAAAATTATTTTCATTCATATACGAAACTATTTCTAGGATTGCATATATTTAGGACAAGCGGTTAATACAGTCTTTGAAATAAAACAAAAATTAATTTAAAGAGGGGTTAACATAATGTTCGATTTTAAGGGTAAATTGCGTGAGTTAAGAAAAATATTTATATTTTTTAAAGTCATAGAATTTACCGTTAACTCTTTACGTTTATAGAATTGCGTGAGTTAAGAAAAATAATTATATTTTTTAATGCCATGGAATTTACCGTTACCTTTTTACGTTTATAGAAATTTGAAAAAGGTTGCGGTTTCGAAAATATAAGGCGTCAAAAAATTCAAAATTTACAAATTTCGAGAGGAGAAAATTGAGAGCGGGTGGAGACGGAAAAAAATTTTCTTCCAACGAAATGAACTGTTTGTTAGTGCCTAAAAGCTACTAAAATTTCAGGCTCCCACAACCCGAAGTCTAGAAGAAAAACAACATCAAAAATTTGAAAAACTGATTTTAGATAACGGTAAATTTGAACGGCCATTTTGTTTTTTTTAAAGTTAACTATAGTATGCCGCGAAAGAACAAGCAAGCCACTGTCTTTCTGCGTTTGCAAAATTTGAAAGATGCTCATGGTTTGTAAACATGTCCACGGACGAACGGACAGAGTGAAACTAATAAGCACTTTTTTTCAAAAAATTTTTGGAAAAGTGCTAAAAAACAGATAATCTTTAGCACAATTTTTTACTTAACTGAATATGTGCTGAATGTCAATTCAGTTCAATGACGACGAGTTTTAAAACATGTTTTATGTTACCGCTAAGCAACTTTACCACTGTTTGTGCGCATTTTCAACTACCAAAATAAAACTAATCCTTACAAATTTTAACAATTTTATTTTAAACTTACTGAATTAGAGTCATTTAACCTTTATAAAATGATAATTTTAAAAATTACGAAATGAAATCAAAAAACAAATTTAAAAGAAACTAAAATGAAGTTTATAAGTTCGTTGTTTCAACACCGTGAATTTACATATGACATTTCAAGGAAATTGGTTAATTATTTGTCTTTATATGCGCGAAAATGCGAAATCGCCAAATGAATTGATTTTATGAAAATCGAGTCAACTAAATGTAAGATACACGCGTGCACACACAGACCGACACATTGGTAAATATAGTTTTTTTACACTTCTGTTCTATGCAGAAGAGTGTTTCCACCGAAAGTTCGATATGAAATGAAATTGAAATGCGAATGTTCGGTGAGTAAATAGAAAGAGTAAACCATTTTCTGTATTTATACAATCAATTATGAATGTGAAAATTTTCACATATTCATAAACAAATAATTATAACAAACACCGCTACTTAAATGTAGCTGATTAGGTTTACATATGTATGTATGTGTATATAATACAAAAATCCAGATAATTATTAACACGGACAAAATAGAATATCAAACAAAAACCAAGTATGTATACAATTGAAATGTTACATTAACTTTGTAATAATAATGTAAGCGCTTTTACGCATAGCTTTGACGACTATTAGTCTGTGAGCAATCGAATTTAAGGACGTAAATGTCTATTAAATTGCACACATAAAGTGTATTTGCATAAAATATTAAAATTAAATGTTTCCCAACCTTAAAATTTTACATAAATGTCGCATTTGTTTTTTTTTTTTCCTTTGTTCACTCCTAGAAGGAGCATAGGGCTAGTGCATGATTTCTCATGCAATAGTTTCATAGCGTCATAGAGTTTAACTAGGTACATAGGTGACTAGCCTGCCGTAGTTTTATTTATATAAATTATTTGAGATTATTAATATTTACTGTTTACTTTTCTTAGTTTTTTTTTTAATATCGAATATTACGAATATTTGAAAATTACTTGTATAATATTTATTAGTATTGTATATTAAGTTATAATAATATTGAATTTAATTTTTATAGTGACCTGACCGGGGTTTGAACCCGAGATCATTCAGTTAAAGGACCGGTGCCATAACCACTGCACCAATGGTCAGATTAAATGTCGCATTTGTAGTTTCCTATATTTTTGACGCCACGAAACGATACATTTCTCTAAGGCGTTCCAAAAACGTAAAGTTCAAAAAAAAAATAATGTTCACAAAAAAAAGTAATGTTCAAAACTTGATAATAGCACTAAGTAGTCTTTATTAGTAATAACATTAAGTAGTCCAAAGGAAACTGTGGGTCAAACGTAAACACATTATAAAATAATAAAACACTTTTCAGTGAAATTTCAAAAGAAAATTTCAGTTTTTTAACAGGATCAGTTTTTTAATTAAATACTTTAAGTGCTTTAAACAAATATTTTAAGCTGTCAAATTAAGGTTATCTAAATTTACAGAAAAAAAAATAAAACAAATTAATTTTAGTTTGCGTCAAGGTATTATTTGAGAACTAATCGCACATAATTATGTATATTTTTATACAGATAATCATTTTTGACCGAACAAAACATTTTACCAGAACAAAACATTTTTCAGCATAACGGAAAGCGCCCTTAAAATTCTTTTAATATATATTTTTTTAAGGATATAGTGCCAACAAATTTTTGTAGCCAAATTCGGTGACAAGATAGCTACAAAATTATTTTTTGTAATATAAATCCTTATAAAAATACCGTTGTAGACTATTGTAAAATTATCAAATACTAAAAATCACAAAATATACTTATTTTTATTTCTTAAAAAAACTTCCTATTTTATCCCCTTTTAATTGGTTTTGCCTTAAGGAAATAAATTTGCTTTCATATAGACATTTTTAAAGAAATTTTATATTTAAGTAATTCTTTGTTCTCAGGATATACTTCGAAATAAGAATAATTGATACTAATATTGTTTGTTCTACAAAATTTTATCTCAAAATATTTGATTGTACCCCGAAAAAATTTTTGATAAGTGTCATAAAACTTCTTATCAAATTAAATCCAAATAAGATATTTAAATATAAATGCAAATGTTTTTTCATTAAATTTTTGACTTTGATTAATTTGAGATATGTTTATTCACCACAGAAACTTAAATCCAATTATGTAAAGAAATCTTATTGCTTCTAGTTCAAATAAGAGCATCAAAAATTAAATACTTGTCTCAAAAATACGAATAATAAAAAAACTTCATTTATGAAATGAACCAAATGAACGTTTTTGCTAAAAATTCAACTTTTTTTACATCAATTCCTAAAAGTCCCTTTGTGATGAGAAAAACTGTGTGTTAAAATTATCTATATGTTATTATGCACATGAAGTTGTGAATAATATAAAGTAAGAGACGTTAAAAATTAAGTTACAAAGCTATTATATGTGTATAAGTACACTAAGCATATTATATACATATTATGTATTATTAAACTTTTATGGCAATTTGAAAATAATTTAAAGTAAATTTTATACATGAGTATAGTACTACTTACTTATAAAATATTTTTGGTTTGTTAGGTATTCTTTTTCCACACATTTTTTGGACTATTATAACTTCAAAAATATTAACAATTTTTGAATCTTTTTAACACCTGACATCCCAAAAAGTGCTGTAATATAGTATTAACACAATTGGGAATTCAGAATTTAGATATTTTTAGCATTTAGAAGTCATTTTTTAGGCTTATTTTTAATGTTCTAATTATTATTAATATTGATGCGAGCTTACGATGTTTCTAGCCGTTTGGATTGTTCAAACAGAAAAGCTTATCAGTAAAACAAAAATGTTTTGTAATATTGGAATGTTTAACCTGAGCTTCTTACACATAAACTCCAACCTAAAACTTTCCTAAAGTTAACAAACTCTCGAGTTTTGGGCTCGGGATAAATGACCAAGAAAATTCGTAATCTAGATTATATGAAAAGTAAAAATAAAAACTAATTAATTTGAAATATTCAAGCCAACTAACCTTTTTGTAACATTTTTTTGCCTTTTTTCCTTTACTAAAAAAAATAATCTTCAAAATTTTATATATATACGTTATATATATATATAAAATATATATATTCAACAATTTGTGTACAAATTTTGTATAAAATATTCACATTTCTTTTTTTTCAGCAGCGTGTTCTTTTTTATTTAAATTATTAAATGCTTAAAACTATATTTTATTATATTTCTTTCAAATTTTTTTAATTAATTTTTTAAAATTTAATATGGAACTAGATTATAAATTTGCAAATTGTTTGAAATACGTTTTTTATAAAAAAAAAGATGGAAACTAGAATTGATTTCCCACACTATAAAAAAAAAAATAAATTATATACATATATTTAATTTAAACAAAACATTCATAAAAAATTTACAATTTTTCTCAATTTTTAAATAACTAATTTTAAATATTATAAGTATAGAGATTAAATGATTATTGATTTGTTTTTTTTTTTGAAAAATGAAATTATTAATAAATACTGCAATAATAACGTCGTACTTTTTCAAATTTTTACTTTTCTGATGTTAAGCAATCAAAAGTCTTATCAATACTAAAATTTGTAGAAAAATACAAATATTTTACTAGTGTTACCAAAAAAAAAAAAAGAAAAATTGAAAGCCCCCGCAAGTTTTTTGGAGCTGTATACGTAATGATATATAATTATTTTTATATGCAACATCCTTTGTACACCAGATTCAAATCTATTTTCTTTCCTTTAAATTTTTTTCATTTCTGAGATACCAACACAAGTTTTATTTTTGCAAATAATTTACATTTACATTCATACACAATATTTATGTCAAAGTATACGTACGCAGATATGTATAAATAAGGAAATTTATGTGAACAACTATTAGTAAATATAACTGTCAGGAACCAAAATATTGAATACTTAACAAGTATAAACTTTTTCTTATTTTAAATATTTTTGTTTTATTTTGCTTTTATTTTCATTTTTATTTGTGTTATTTTTTACAATTTTCACGAACTCTTCATGTGTAAGTTTATTTAAACTCCACACGAACACACTTATAATATATATTTATTTTTCTGTCACATCTATTTTAATATTTAAACTTAGTAAACAATTTTCCAGTAACAACGTCAACTATGTGTGCACTACATGCAAATAATGATGATATGAAAATCATATACAAAATAATCCGAACTTGTTAAGCCACAGATTGCACACATATGTATTTACGAAACATTGTGTTGTTGTATGAACAATTTTTACTGAAATATATACGCATATATATTTGTGCAGAAAAATTTAAGTTTTCTCAAAGAAAAAATAACAGTTTCGTATTGAGCAATAAAATAAAATACTAAGTCAGAGTTTTTTTTATTTTAAAGGGTTTTTTTCACTTAACATGAACTTCGATATAACAATTAAACTTCACAAAATTTTCAAAAAATATATAACACTTTAAACTTATTAAATTAGAAAAATGTTCGTTAATGTCAATTAAATTATAATTTACTTGATTTTTAAACTAATTCAAAAAATACAAGAAACTAATGGTAGATAAAGCAGTTTTAAAATTGCAAGTAGAATTGAAACTGAATAGTAGTATTTTTTATTTCACAATATATTTTTATTTCATTTAATTAACCGTTCTAAAAATAATGCAAATTCATGTACTAATTAAAATATATATACAAATATATATATACAAACAAATAATATGATTAGAAAATTTAACATGTACGTTTTCCTTAAAGTCGTTCACTTGAATGTCCTTAAATAATAAAATGTTATTCCATAAAATAGTAACAAATACAAAAGCAAAAAAAGAAAACAAAAAATATCCTGCGATTTATCACTAAGTTTACACTACAATTTCTCCTTGTGTTAGTGCAAAACTCACACATTTATAAATATAATATTGAGAATTAATAATAAAAGTTGAGGAGAGGAGAATCATAATTTCTCCAACGAATACACACGTAAGTGTTTGTAAATATAATTATATTATATCAATTTGTTACATGTATACATATAGCAATTTTAAATTTATTGTATTTTATAAAAAAAAAATAGATAGATGCACATATAAATTTTATTTTTTATATGGTTGTAAACTTATGTAATATATAAATTGACCTTAAGTTTAATTTACTATATATTACCGCTTTTTTTGTAAAACTCTATGGTTTAATGTGCTACAATTAAATCTTTGAAATCAATGCTTTCCTTTGTGTTTTCTTTGAAAGTAAAGAAAAAAGATTTCTAAACAACGCTTATATTTACAACGCTTAGTTAATATTTAGTTTGGCATTAAATAAGTTGAAACATAAACTCGTAATGTATAAAAAAATTTCTGTGGTTTAAAGTCATACTAAATAATGACAATTGCACAATTTTTTTTTCCCCTGAACTTAGCAGGTTGATGTAGAAGAGGTCGTACATGTATAAAGCAACGAATATGCAATAATATCAGATCAATAAGATTTAATTATTAAGTGATTGTGCAAAGATTAAGTAATTGTTAAGTGATTACGCTTAGATAATCTATGATACTAATTCGAAATAGGAATAAAAAATTTGCTAAGAAATATTGGAATCTAATTTACATACTACGAATTATTTATAAAAATTTACATTTTTATACATTAATTGAAATAGTGCACGCTTTTAGGAATCTATTTAAAAAATTTGTCTTGAATATTTTACAAAATGTCGCTTTTTACTTTTTTAAGCACTTTTCCAAAAAAAAATTGAAAAAAGGGCTTATTAATTTCACTCTGTCCGTCCATCTGTCTGTCCGTGAACATATTTACAAAACTTCTACACCCTTAAAGATAGATTACGCAGAAAATATATTGAATGGCTTTTTCTACCGCGGCATACCATATACTTTAACTTTAAAAGACAAAATGGCCCCTAAAATTTACCGTTATCTAAGGTCTGTTTTTTCCAAATTTATCTTAACACCCCCTCTCAAGCTATGGCATCTGGAAATTTGTAAAATTTGAATTTTTGCGACCTTATATTTCCGATACCCCAAGCTTTTTAAAATTTCTATAAACGCAAAAAGCTAACCTAAATTCCATGCCTTTCAAAAATATGATTATTTTCTATACTCACGCAATTAACCCTTAAAATCGAGAATTATGTTGACACCTCCTTAAAGTTATTTTCACTTTATTTCCAAGACTGCATAAATTGATCATCGTAAATATATGCAATCCTAGAAATAGTTTCGTATATGAATGAAAATAATTTTAATAGTGTGGTAGGTACACATAGATTGTTTTTAAAAGCAGTATTTCCACTTGTTGAAAGGAAAAGTGCTATATTGCAAACCATTGATATGACCCAACTTTATTTTATATAAATTGAAGTTTTTTCTTTTCTTATCCAAATTTGATGGCGATTTATACTGCAATTTATTTTATATTTTTGACAATCAAAACATATAAATTTAACCAAATTTCTCAAGAGTATCAACTATACATACTTATGTATATTATAAAAAAATTTACTTTACTTGTACGTGCTCAAACGTAAAGTAAATCTAAGAAATTTATATTAAAAAAATAATGCACAAAGTAATTTCCAATACAGCACTTTTCATTTAAAAAAAGTTCACTATCACTTAGTATTCTATCTATTTAATATTTCTATCTGCATCTAATTTAAGTTATAACTTTTAATTCAATTAGCAAGTAAATCTTAAGAATTTTATCAAAAAAATTATTTTTGCAATTTAATTAAATTTTATAATTTTCGACACGAGTTTTTCGAATTCTATTATATCTAGTCTAAATTATTACAATTCTTCTTAACCTTATATTGAAATTTACTTATGAAATTCTCTGCTGATTAAACTAAATTATTAAAAAAATAAAATAAATTATGAAAGCACACGTATGCAATATTTATCTCAGTGTAGAAAAAAAAATTATGTTAACTTACAAATTTGATATGCAATAATACGAAAATTATTTTGGAAGTTTGTAAATGTTATAATATGGGCCTTTACCTTATATATTCGTACAACAAACAATAATTCTCAAAACTGTTAACTGTAAATTTTTGTAAGTATATACAAATGCAAATTATGTGTCTTTGGCTCATGGTACATTGTGAATTTTTTGTAATTTATTTACATAGCAACTAGCAACGTATTTTCAAAATTGTCCACATGTGAATGTGTGGTACAACCAAATAAGAAATTGTTATTTTATTTTTCCCTAAATTTAGCGAAACGCAGGCTTACCATAACCTATTTTTTTTCTTTCAAGCTTCTTTAAAAAATATAACATTCTTAGGATTCTACAACTCAAGCTTCTCTGTTATGTTTTAACGAAGTATTTTCAATTTTAAAACCTTTTCTCCTCAACTTGAATATGTTTTTCTCTTAGATATTTTTATTTAAATTTTTCTTTTTCCTATTATATAATATTGTGTATGCATGTGTGTTTTATTAAAAATGCCCATGACCTAACACGAAATAATACCAAAGAAAATTTTTCAAGGTATAATTAATTATACATACATACACATTTTAACAGCTTTATCTTTTTATTGCAATAAAAAATTAGTATATGTATGATTGTATATATATTTAGAATTTTATTAAATACAAAAAACTTTATTCGCGAAAGGTTCAACTAAGTACATACATATATCATACATAGATCTTCACAAATATTTCGTTGCAAATTTCAAACTACTATAAATTAACTTTAGTGTACGATTTAATTGGCACTTGTAAACTAAATATTTAAAAAGTAGTTAAAAATAGCTGACTCATCAATTGTGAATACATTTAGTTTTAGTGAATAAATATAATTTATGTAAGTACATTGTTGTCATACGTCACTTTTTGCATAATGCTAGAACTGTACTGACTTCATCCTTTTCATGCTAAAAAAATTAATAAATTTTCAACTACGGCAAATATACACACAAACCCCATCATATTTCGTATAAAATTTCAATATAGTATATTTATACATATATATATGGGGAGCCTTCCAAATCTATTTTATGGTACAACGTATACTCAAATCACGTACACATGAACACTTGTTATACGTTATACATACATACGTGTCATACCTATTATTTTTCATCCAGATTCGATTTTTTAAAATAATTTCATTAAATAAAATTATTATACTAAATGAAAAAAGTTTTTTTTTCTCCAAAACTGCGTTCACAATTGCATTAAAAAAATAATTTTGTAATAAAAACTGCTATTATCAAAGTAAAGTACATTGGAAACTAACAATAATCTAAATAATTTGGTTTTTACTTTTTTAACATACATACTTATTTATGCATAAGCATATACATATACATACACACATAAAAAAATAAACCATCACTAAAAATACAGATTTACGAACATAGAGTACAATAGTGTTATACAAAAAAGAAAACATCATATAAACGTACACAAATATGTATGTATAAGTAAATGGTGAGTTGTCAAAAACATGCGCATCACTTTTCCAAATTTTTATTTTTTCAATCTTACAGAATAATTTAAATGAAATTACTTTGATTGTATATTAATATGTACATACATACATATATGCACATATACAGTTACTTGCATTGTCAACTTGATGTTTGGCACCAAAATTCACGGCAGATTCATTAAGAGCTACAGCGACAACTTGTTTTTTTTTTTAATTTTTATGCACTTAGGAATGTATATTTTTTCAAATACTATTTTAATATTTCTTTAAGTTGTGTTTCTTTGTTCACCTGCCCCACACACCTCACATTTTTCTCAATAAATAACAAATATGTAAGACATTTTTTCTACGCATATACATACATATATATACATACATACATATCTAAGTGGAAGTAACGTGATTACAATAAAACTCAACATAAGCTTTAGGAAAAATATCCCCAATTCCTTAAGAATTTGTAATACATATTAATTCCTTAATGGTTTTTTTTTAGATTTCATTTCTACTTTCCACTAACCGACAAGAATAATTACCCAACATTAAGATGAATATATAGCGAATATAACGAAATATGTATATACATATGTACATAAAACTATGTTTAACTCGTAAGTACATCATCATTCATTACAATCATAACTATAAATTTATTCCTAACACATTTACTCACAGTTAAATATAATATTTTATATGGTCATGCATTTCAGTTTGGATTTGAGTGGAAATATGGTTATTTGTTTTATTATCATGTTACATACTTTGATTGTATCAAAATATGTATGTATCCACTTATTATTTTTTTATTTTAAAAGATTTTGCGCACTTTTGTATAGAACTATAAAAACTTTAAAATGAAAAATATTTAATAGAGAACAATTTAGTTTTCTTTTTACATATCAATATTATTTGTTTATTTTATTTTTCAAATATATACATATAATGTACATACATGCATAAATGATATGTTCTTTATTATTATGTATACTGACACATGCATATGTAATTCATATTCAATAAAATACAATGAAACCCTCCCAGTGAATTACAAAATAGATTAAAATGTGGTGATACAATATTATAAAACAGTTTGAAATTTATATATGTATGTATGTGAATTCAAAAATTTCCCATTCTATATAGACTACAATGCCAGCGACAGGAATGCTGATAATGACAATAATATATGGAAATTGAGAAATAATTATGGGAACCTAGGATTTACGTATGTATGTTTTTTGCATACGAAAGGCATACTTTTACTTATTATATGCACTTATTTATAAATATAGATAAATACGTACATATATATATATGTATAAGCATGTATGTTATATGTTGAAGAAAAATACTAACATTTACAACATTTACTCGTCCATGTTTTAAACGGCGTGCTTAACGATTTATTTACTATTATGAAAATTTTTTTTATTTTTTAACCACAAATTCGACACAAAACTGTTGACGGTTGTTTTCAGTTTTTCTTTTCTTTTTGAATTTCTGTTTAGCTTTTGAAACTGTTTTTCTTTTCTGCATAAAAAACAAATCATATTTTAAGTTTTGAGTACAAACATAAAATGAAAATTGGAAATTTGGAAAAAATATTGCAAATTGAATTTCGAAAGAATAAGAAAATAAAGAACATAGAATGATAAAAAAAAAATTGCAAATATTGAGGGCAGGATTAAAACGAATGTTTTTCGTTAAAGAAGTAAAATGGTACATAATGCTACATAATGTACACATGCATATAAACAAAACCTATAAACTAATGAAATTGAATTGAATGGTTGAATATATTGCAGAGCAGAGAATAACAGTTATATTTTATGTTTTTTTCATTGGCATCATAATAAGAATTAGCATTAAGTAACGTAAATAAAAATGTTGTAATTTAATCTTCACATTTCAAAACAATTTTATAAAGTACATGGCTTACATTAAGTACATATATGTATGTACATATGTATGTATTTAATTTTTATTTACTGGCAAATAATTTATAATTAATAAGCTTTAATAATGTGACATATGCACATATGTATATACATATATGTATATAATATTCAAATAAATTAAATTTTCATAAGAAATAATTCTTTTCTTATTCCTTACCAAAGGTATCATTGAATTTAACTAAATATACATGTGTATGTATGTATGTATATATGTATGTATGTATATTGAAGAAACTTTTGAAAACTTTTCCCTTTGTTTTTCAAGAAATCTGAAAAAACAGTTAGAAGAGACTATCAGATAGTTTAACAATAATAACAAAATTTTAGCCCTCAACACTTAACAAACACTAGTTACACTTTAAACTTCTAAAATATGATAACGGTTTTGCTAATATTTTGTTTTTTTTTATTGAATTGTTTGTGGGTGAAAGTGTCAAATGCGCACTTAACCCCTTTATGAAATAAACTTTTTTCTCATTTTACTTGAAAACATTTATATTGTACGAGTATGTTAAGTGATCTTAACGCCTTCATTTAATAAACAAAAGATTAAAATGTGTACTTAACTCTTTTTTTTATTGTCTAAATACCGTAAAAGTTGATATTTCGAAAAACGGGTTTTTGTAAAAGATGCGTAATGTTTTAAAAAGACTAAAGCTGCCAAAAAACAATTTTTGAGAGAAATGTCACTTAACTCCTTATTCTTCTAACCCCTTCATCTATTTAGCTTTTTGTTTTAACTTTAAGGAACACCTAAAGTCTCTTCACAGAGATTACAAAGTATTTACATATGTACGTATACGTGACGAATTCAAAGTATCGAATCAGTTTGAAGTAAAGAAAATATTGTAAGGATGTACCTTGTACGGAAGTTCTAGATTTTTGTGTTTTTTCTACGCTTTATTAGTTTTAGCTCAATTTCATTTTAAATATAGCAAAACTGAAGAGATTTAAAAAATTTCGACATTAAATTCCATAAAAATTATCAAATCTGACAAACAAAAAAAAACTAATCACTGTAAAAATCTTGATTTGTTACTACTTTATTTGTTGCAAACTACACTTAAAGTGCTGTTTTTTGTTTTGAAAATTAAGTGTAAATTTTTTTCAGAGTTAATCTGTAATATTTTTATTTAATGGCGTCTCAAAAATGCATTTTATTAAGCTTTCATAATAATATTGAAAATGAAATTCTAACAAACTAAACAAATATTAACTTTTATTTTTATTAAAGGTCTATTAAAGGAAACTGGTAAAATAAATAATTTGAAAGAAATTGTAGCTTATTTACAATAAAAAAACACTACCGTAATTAAAAAATTTTACTCCTTTCCAATTTGTTAAATTTAATATGAGAAATGGCACAAATAGTAATTGAAATTTCAGCAAGTATCTTAAATATTAATTTCACAGTTTCTTCACTGGGTGCTAATATTCGTGTTTATCTTTTATGATGTACACAAGGCATAAAATTGTTAAAAAATCTTTAAATATTCTCTTAACAGTATTAAATTCTCTCCAAAATTTTTCCATGTTTTAACATGTATAATTAAATCTTTAAAAAAATTTATGACCTGGGCAAGGTAATTAAAAGACACAAAAATAAAAAAATAGAACAAGAAAAACATAAAATTAGAACTTAATTACTAGCAAAAATTGATTAATAGAAAAGAGCATAAAAATAGGATTAAAATAAATTCATATCTAACCAATGGTTTGCAAAGTAGCACTTTTACCTAGAACAAGTGAAAATACATACTTTTTTTTTTGAAAAACTATTAAATTACTTCCATTAATAAAAAAAAAATAGAACAAGAAAAACATAAAATTAGAACTTATTACTTTCATTAGAACTTAATTATTATAATTACATTTTTTCATGATATGGCATTCAGCATTATTTTTTTTGCTTTTATAGATATTTGGAAAAGCTTGCACTTTCTGAAAAATATAAAGCGCCGAAAATTCAAATCTAAAGTTGGAGAAACGACAATATGGTGGAACAAAGTTTTCTTCTAACTAATATAAATTATCCATTAGAGTCTAAAAGCTTCTAAAATTTCAGACTTCTGTAACTCACGGTCCAAAAGAATAAAGTTGGGTCAAACCAATGGTTTGTATTGTAGCACTTTTCCCTTCAACAAGTGAAAATTCTGCTTTTAAATACAGTCTATGTATACCTATCACACTATAAAAATTATTTTCATTCATATACAAAACTATTACTAGGATTGCATATATTTAGGATGACGCATATATGCAGTCTTTGAAATAAAGCAAAAATTAACATAAAAAGGGGTTAACATAATGCTCGATTTTAAGGGTTAATTGTGTGAGTTAAGAAAAATAATTATATTTTTTAGTGTCACGAAATTTACCGTTAGCTTTTTGCGTTTATAAAAATTTGGAAAAGCTTGCGGTTTCGGAAATATAGGGTGTCAAAAATTCAAATTTTACGATTTTCAAGAGGTGATAACTTGAGAGGGGGTGGAGATGGAAAAAAAATTTCTTGTAACGAAATGAACTATTTGTTAATGTCTAAAAGCCCCTAAAATTTCAAAGTTCTAGAATATAGGATCTAGAAGAAAAACGACATCAAAAATTTGGAAAAAAAGGACTTTAGATAACGGTAAATTTCAACGGCCATTTTGTTTTTCTAAAGTTTAACTATAGTATACCGCGCTAGGGGAAGCAAGCCGCTGCCTTTCTGCGTTTGCAAAATTTCAAAAATACTTATGGTTTCATTGCAACAAATATTTAAAAAAGGCCATTTTTAGGGTTTTTGGGGGGTATAACTTCTAGAGGGGGGGAGATAGGTAAAAATTTTGTTCTACAAAAATAAGTTTCCAGTAAAGATCTATGTATATATAAAATTTCAGCTTTCTATCTTCAAGGGTGTAGAAGTTTTGTAAACAGACACACGGACGGACGGACGGACGGACGGACGGACGGACGGACGGACGGACGGACGGACGGACAGAGTGAAACTAATAAGCACTTTTTTCAAAAAATTTTTTGGAAAAGTGCTAAAAATGAAATTAAAAATTAAAAAAATAAAACGAATTTTAAATAGCGGTTTATTTTAACGGCCATTCTGTCATTGTCATGTTTGATTATACTGTTTTGCGGTATAAGCCAGCAGCACTGCCAAAATTAAAGATTCACCTTCAAAATAAAGTTTTTATTTAAAAAAAATTAAGATTGATTTTGGGCTAATATATTTTATAGTACTATTAACCAGTCGCTACTTTTTTGTATTTGTAGAATTTATTTTCCGCGTTTGTAGAAATGTTTTTGGTATCGATACTATCAATAATCAAAAAAATCAAATTTTTCGGACTTTGTTCAGTTATACTTTTTAGAAGAATATGTAAAAATATTCTTCTACAGAAATATACTTCTGTTTGTGGTTTTTTTTGCAATGAATAGCCAAACGAATTGATTTTTTATATATTTTAAGAGGGAATAGTGAAAAGGGTAGATTAGATAGTGTATATTTCATGTAAATAAATATTGTATAATCTATTAAACCACGTTTTGCTCATCAGAAAATAAAAAAGGCGAATTTTTTTTTTACAGATATTAGATTCAACTAAAGATCTATTAGTCCTTACTTATATAAAATTTCAATTTATTATTTCAAAATGTGTACGATTTTTGTAAAGAAGCACTCGAGCGGACATATAGACAGACGGGTAGACGAACTAACAAGACATATTTTTTACAATTTTTTTTTTGGGAAAATCCTATGAAGTAAAAATAAACTTTGCTAAACAAATATTACAGTTACGATAACAACAAAGCGACCCAAATGCAATTAGAAGAAAATCTTAATACAAGAACACAAATATATTCACAAACATACATATGATATGTTTGTATATAATAGCGTTTCTTTCAACGATGTTAACATACAACACAAATTGTAAAATAAAGCAGGAAAAAATGCGAAAAAGTACAAATCAAACATTGGGAAGAATAACGACATAATACAACAATGTAACTTCGACTTCCGGAGTTTAAAGTATTTATAGCATTATAGTTATAGAACAATTTTGCAAGTATATGAATAAATTTTCTGTACTATTTTGTTACAAAAAACCTTTATATATTGAAATATAATATAAATGAAAGAATTTTGCTACTCTGCATTTTGGCTTATATTATTGTTCTCACAAATGTGCGAAACGTACAAAATAAAAGACAAAAAAGGTAATGTTAAAGTAAAAATCAAAATCGCAACTGAAAATGGCTAGCTTGTTTAGTTTTGAAATAATAATTTTTCGTAAGACGAAAACTCCAAACACTTTATGGAACTTTTAGATTCATTATATAGTCATATTTCTGTTACGAAAAGTAAACTTATTAATTTCTAAATACTTTTTTCAAGTATTTTAAAAGTTGATCTCTACACCAATTCTTACTTTGGTAAACTTCATGTGTAACTGAATTTCATAGATCGAATTTCAAAGATTTTAAAAAACGAATTTCGAATTAATTTGCCAAATTACCACCTTTTCGTGGGAAAAATAGACAATTACTCGTTTTATATCGTTTTTATATAAATGAAATTCATATAGTTCCGTATGAAAACCGAGATTTCTCACATCTCTAAAGAAAATAACCTAGCCGCGCTTTTCTAAAGTCTAAAACGTGATATTCGTTTAATTATTGATAATTGACAAGCGGTCGTTAACTCTTCAAGGAGAAATGGAAAAACAAAATGTACAATTTGACGTTGGCAATTATAACGAATTATAACATGTTAAAAATGAAAATAGACACACTTCAAAGCACCAACCGCCTTTACTTTTTTATTAGCATTTTTCATTAGTGTATAGAGTCTTCATGCAAGAAAAACTTTTTGAAAAATTAATTAGAAAGAAGAAAAAAGTTGTAAGTACGATAAGCCCCAGTTCCAAAACGTAGAATAAATGTAAATGCACAGGCAATTAATTGTGATAAGCAAAATATAATTTTTCTAATTTGTGTCTCTTTGATTTTGATTTAATGTCCTTTTTTGATATTTATCATTTTCTACGTTTCTAATATAAGTCATATGTTCACTTAATCGCTTTTATCATAACAAAAATAAAAAAAGAATAATTTTTTGCTATTGGCTTTTGTATTTTTTTGTTTGCAAAGATCCTTGAATAATTCAAATGTAGATGGAAATAGATACATAAAATATCAGCATAAAAATGGATTCTTTGTATATGTGTATCCCCCTGTGGATGCTTTAGCATATAATACGATTTTATACAATTATTTAAGGTTTTGTTTGAAAAAAGTGCTCACTATTATAAACATAATAAAAATACTTAAATAATTATAAACTTTGATAATATAATGACAACCAATTTTAAAGATTTTACATCGATCACTACATTTGAACTCCTTCTCTAAATAATAAATGCAAAATGCACGCAACATGCATACTAACATTCAGAAAGATTCATCTAGTTTCATACTTTGATATTCGAATCTGTACACGAATTCACATGAATTTTTGATTTAAACAGCAAAATTTATTTAATTTTTACTATAAGTAGATTGACTAGTTTTATAGATTTCCCAGTACTGTAAATTTGCTTACAAGTGGATTTAGAGAATATCAAGATATAGTTAAGTTTTTTTTGAGAGTTTACAGAACTTAACTTCTTTTAATAATGACTTTGTTCATTTTCATTGTTTTCAAAAATATGAAACTGTAAGAGTGTGTATTTGCTACTTTTATAGATTTCCTAGTATTGTGAATTTGTTAACCTTTGGATTTAGAAAATATCAAGATATGTTAATGTAAAGTTTCATTTGAGAGTTTACAGAGCTTTGATTTCTTTGTTTATGACTCTGTTCACTTTCATTATTTTGAAAAATAAAATCTGCAGGAATGTGTATTAAAAAAGTTAATGAAAAATCGCACACAAATAATAAGGATACGCTACATATGAAAACCAAAAAATACAAATTTGAAATTCTGAAAAAATTCTAAACGAAACCTGAGCAAAAATGCTTAATCACCGAATACACTTGTCTACTCAAGTTATAATTAAAATTGCACATTCACTAATATTCTATCAGACGTATCTGGTAGAACTTTCAACAAAGCAATTCTTTGCTTTATTTGACGTTAAGCTTATTAAATAGTAATGAAGCTGAAAAAATAGCAATTGTGTAACTTCTGTCAGACTTTAAACATAATGTAATAAAAATTTTTTGTGTTTGAGTGCTTGAATTTTTCAGGAATGTGTACTTTTTAAAAGTGGTGTAATATCACGCAGGTGGGTAATATCGCGCACTATAGTTTGAGCAACTTCTAATATGACTAAAATTGTTCTGATTGCACTAACGCAAAGAGAAACATTATTTTTTATTTCGCTTTATTCATTACTCAGTATGTTTCTAGCCGAGGTACACAAGAGATCTAATAAAGTTAGGTCAAACGAATGGGTTGTATTGTAGCATTTTTCCCTTCAACAAGTGAAAATTTTTTTTTCATTCTTCACTCCTAGAAGGAGCATAGGGCTAGTGCATGATTTCTCATGCACTAGTTTCATAGCGTCATAGAGTTTAACTAGGTAGGTGACTAGCCTGCCGTAGTTTAATTTATATTAATTATTTGAGATTATTAATATTTACTGTTTATTTTTCTTAGTCTTTAGTATCGAATATTATGAATATTTGAAAATTACTTGTATAATATTTATTAGTATTGCATATTAAGTTATATAATATTGAATATAATTTTTATAGTAACCTGACCGGGGTTTGAACCCGAGACCCTTCGGCTAAAGGGCCGGTGCCATAACCACTGCACCAATGGTCAGATCAACAAGTGAAAATACTGCTTTTAAATCACGGCTGACAGAAATACAGGCCTGAACCCTAAGAGAGAGTGATAGTTCACAGCTGACAAATTTACACGTATTCTTATGGGATCTATAGAGGGTACTTTTTGACATCATAAATCTTCCACAACATCAACTTTTTTCAAATTTTTAATTAGAAAAAAATAAAATTCAATCTTTTTTTACTTTATCAGTTCTTACATTTTTAAAGTTTTGTGTTATTAAAATATTAAAAAATTGATTTAAAAAAAAACCTTCGAGGTTCTGTTTATTTTTTTAAGATTTCAATAAATGCTACACTATAAGATAAAAAATTGTGCAATTTTTTTTTCAAGGTGTTAAGTTGGTGTATTTTTCAAATTCGAAAAAATCTATGTTTGGTATTAACTATATATGTATGTATGATATATCTGCCACTATGTATATTTCTTATATAATCGAATATATATATATATATATATATATATATTCGATATATATATTCGATATATATATATATATATATATATATATTTTTATATATATATATTTTTCATGTGTATACTATATTAATTAAATTCATATACTTCATAATTTATAAAAATTATTGCATATGTGAATTATTTTTAGGTATGTGTGTGCTTTTAATTTTATTAAGAAATATTTTTACACTGTTAGTAAGGCTAATTCAATGATTTACCTAAATTACCGCATAAGGAACTTTAAAACTTATACAAGCTTCTTTATAATATTTTCATTATGCACTATCATAATTATAAAACTTAAAATCAAATAATTACAAACTTAAATTCCAAATTAAAATCTAATAAAATTTTTATTAACTTTATTTTAAGCCGTATATTCTAAACTAAAAAATATAGCACCCAATTTTTTTTTATTCAAAAGCTCGAAAATATATTTAATCAAAATTATAGTTAAAATTTTGAGTTGAATTTTGAATTTTTGATATGTTGTTCAAAAAACTCGAAATTTCATTTTGCTATAAAAATTTTTAGGTTTTAGTCAACTTTTCGTATAGAAAACTCGAAATGAAAATAGGCAAAAATCATAATTTTTCCAATTCATACGATATTTTACTAATGTATTCACAAAAAAATCAGGGTTCAGACACAAACATCTTTATATAAATTACTTCAAATTTTTAATTTTCTTTTAATAGAGATTAAATTACATACTTAAAATCTATTGTTAAAATTTTAACAATAGTAGGTAATTGATTAAAATATATTTGTCACAGGCAACAGAATAGAATTTAAAGCTCTTACAAATTAAAAATACATCGTTGGTGTCGAATCGCTTTTTCCTAATATTTGTATCCATTTGTACCTGATGACCTCATTCTTTGGCAAAGTAAATGTAAGTATAGCATTTACGTTCTCCTTTCCTCGTAGACTATTGCTTCAACATCCTTCGACGCAACACTTTCGAGGCATTTTTACTTATGAAAGTAATCGAAAATACTATATTTTATTTAAATATGATTACAATTAAAACTTTAAAAAGAACACAAAATCTTAATAATTTATTAAGTGATTTTTCTTTTTAATTTTTTATTTTAGTATTATTTTTTTCAAATTCCACCTTTGTTTCACACCAAATATTACGAACAAAAGAAAATTTTTTTTATATAAATTATAAATCTTCATTTTATTTAATAACACAAAAAATTAATATACTTATTCACTAAATTTAAATTAAAATTAAATTTTAAACAGCAAATAAATTATGTTACCGCTCAGCGACACAGCCTTCCCGTACGAAATTTATATATGGACTAAAAAATACTATAGTCTCATTTTTTGTAAAACCTTATTCAATAGACACAAATACAAAAATTTTAAAATGTCTTGTACATTATAGGAATTTATGGTCCAGGCCTTGATTTTTTGTAATGTCAAGTTTTAAATACAGTCTAAGTATACCTTCATTTATATACGAAACTATTTCTAGGTTTGCATACATTTAGGATGAACGATTTATATAGTTTTTGAAATAAAGTAAAAAATAATTTAATTATTAATGCTTTAATTATTAATGGGGGTTAACATAATGCTCGATTTTAAGAATTAATTACGTGAGTTAAGGAAAATAATTATATTTTTTAATGTCATGGAATTTACCGTTAACTTTTTGCGTTTATAGAAATTTGAAAAAGCTTGCGGTTTCTGAAATATAAGGCGCCAAAAATTTAAATTTTACAAAATTCAAGAGGCGATAACTTGAGAGGAGATGGAGATGGAAAAAAATTTCCTTCTAACGAAATGAACTCCTTGTTAATGTCTAAAAGTTGCTAAAATTTCAGACTCCCACAACCTGGGGTCTAGGAGAAAAACGAAGTCAAAAATTTGGAAAAACGGATTTTAGATAACGGTAAATTTGAACGGCCATTTTATAAATTTTTTTCTTTGCATTTTGTTTTCACCGAGTGGGGCACTGCCTCGAATCAATATTTTACTGAGTAGGACACTGCCTCGAATCAGTACTTTGTGACTTCTTTATTTTAAATAAAATTTTCACTGAAATAGGAACTTTGTCTTCAGGACTCGTAATTTTTAAATAATTTAGAAATTTATTCTCAGTAATTTGTCATTATGTACATATTAACATACATGTGTATGTACTTAAAATTTATAAAATTTATAAAATTTCTTTTCTTATTTTTCACTATTGAAATCTTAATGACCGTTACAAAAGCAATTCCAATATTGAAAAATATTGTTAATAGGTCACCAATTAAAGAAATTTTTGCACTAATTATTTTGTAAAACTGATTTCAAGCATAAAACACAAATGTAACAACATGAACTTGCGAAAAAAAGTCACAAATATTAAAAAAATTAAAAAAAAAACGCTGTAAAATATGCATAGGTAGGTACGCATATGGCATACTTTAATAGGTACATATGTACATACATATGTAATCGAAAAACTTCAATAGTTGCAATAAAAACAGAGTGCAAGACGTAGACTATTGCTTCAACATCCTTCGACGCAACACTTTCGAGGCATTTTTACTTATGAAAGTAATCGAAAATACTATATTTTATTTAAATATGATTACAATTAAAACTTTAAAAAGAACACAAAATCTTAATAATTTATTAAGTGATTTTTCTTTTTAATTTTTTATTTTAGTATTATTTTTTTCAAATTCCACCTTTGTTTCTCACCAAATATTACGAACAAAAGAAATTTTTTTTTATATAAATTATAAATCTTCATTTTATTTAATAACACAAAAAATTAATATACTTATTCACTAAATTTAAATTAAAATTAAATTTTAAACAGCAAATAAATTATGTTACCGCTCAGCGACACAGCCTTCCCGTACGAAATTTATATATGGACTAAAAAATACTATAGTCTCATTTTTTGTAAAACCTTATTCAATAGACACAAATACAAAAATTTTAAAATGTCTTGTACATTATAGGAATTTATGGTCCAGGCCTTGATTTTTTGTAATGTCAAGTTTTAAATACAGTCTAAGTATACCTTCATTTATATACGAAACTATTTCTAGGTTTGCATACATTTAGGATGAACGATTTATATAGTTTTTGAAATAAAGTAAAAAATAATTTAATTATTAATGCTTTAATTATTAATGGGGGTTAACATAATGCTCGATTTTAAGAATTAATTACGTGAGTTAAGGAAAATAATTATATTTTTTAATGTCATGGAATTTACCGTTAACTTTTTGCGTTTATAGAAATTTGAAAAAGCTTGCGGTTTCTGAAATATAAGGCGCCCAAAATTTAAATTTTACAAAATTCAAGAGGCGATAACTTGAGAGGAGATGGAGATGGAAAAAAATTTCCTTCTAACGAAATGAACTCCTTGTTAATGTCTAAAAGTTGCTAAAATTTCAGACTCCCACAACCTGGGGTCTAGGAGAAAAACGAAGTCAAAAATTTGGAAAAACGGATTTTAGATAACGGTAAATTTGAACGGCCATTTTATAAATTTTTTTCTTTGCATTTTGTTTTCACCGAGTGGGGCACTGCCTCGAATCAATATTTTACTGAGTAGGACACTGCCTCGAATCAGTACTTTGTGACTTCTTTATTTTAAATAAAATTTTCACTGAAATAGGAACTTTGTCTTCAGGACTCGTAATTTTTAAATAATTTAGAAATTTATTTTTAGTAATTTGTCATTATGTACATATTAACATACATGTGTATGTACTTAAAATTTATAAAATTTATAAAATTTCTGTTCTTATTTTTCACTATTGAAATCTTAATGACCGTTACAAAAGCAATTCCAATATTGAAAAATATTGTTAATAGGTCACCAATTAAAGAAATTTTTGCACTAATTATTTTGTAAAACTGATTTCAAGCATAAAACACAAATGTAACAACATGAACTTGCGACAAAAAGTCACAAATATTAAAAAAATTAAAAAAAAAACGCTGTAAAATATGCATTGGTAGGTACGCATATGGCATACCTTAATAGGTACATATGTACATACATATGTAATCGAAAAACTTCAATAGTTGCAATAAAAACAGAGTGCAAAGCTTTGAAAAAGGACAATCTGTAACGAATAAATTGTTGTTATCTTAAAGCTTTTCCGTAAATTTTCATTCCAATTGTTGTTTTTGTCACTATTTACTGAAGGTTTGTAATTTTCCATGCATGTACGTACATACATATCCCTGCATTTCGTCTACGTTTCAGATATTTTTGTTGTTGTACCAATGTATGTCCATAGCTGTAAAATTTTGTATGTAATAATTTTAAATATGCAAATATATGCTCTCATATATGTACATACATTCACATTTCTTTTATCTTCGTGTACGTATGTATAAACTTTACAGTTTAATAAACCAAAACAACACGATAAGAATGTTAATTAACTTCTAAAAAATAAATTAAACAAAAATAAACACAAGAATTGAGTAATCGACAACTCGAAGTATATATGCATGCACATTCATACGTTATTATTTACACCCGTGTGATGTTCGTATTTAAACACAACTAATATACACCCGTATACTTATTATGTTTTGTATAAAAAAAGTGATGACGATCATTAAAAGATTTTTATTTCAATAACAACAATGTTTGAACAATTTTCAATTAATTTTTTCAAAAAATAACCACCGGTACTACAAAATTGTTTCTTACTTTTTATTTTTGGTTAAAACCACTCAACACTGAAATTATTTAAAGTTGACAAAATTTAAAGTTTGTGATAAAGATGACATCATTTGTTATTACTTATTGATCAAAGATTTAGAAAAATTACTTAGCTATTTCAAATTTTTTCCTAACATTTGCATAAGTATTGTTTAAATTTACAGAAAATATTCTATAAATGTAAATATTTGCACATGCATATACAATCATTAAAACATTAAGTAATGTAAATATGTATGCAAGTATATGCCGCAACTTTTATATAAATTTTAAAAAGATATTCAAAATTCTCGCTTTAGGTAGCTTCTTCTCAAAAATTAAAGGTCAGGTAATAGTCAAAACAAAAACTTAAAAAAACATACGTTTTAAAAAATCTTATTATCAATATAACAATGAGAAATTCATAATTACCACACATATTTATATATATATATAGGTATATATGTATAATATTAAAACAAAAATTTTTATTTGTTATGTAAATACTTTTTTTGCTTCAGCAATAGGTTTAAAAAAAATAATAAGTTTTTCAAATGCAAAAGAGATACATACTAAGTTAATTCACCTGTTATCGAGAAATTATTTAATCTCAAATTCAACAAATCCTTTTTTTTAATATAAAATTAAAAGCCACTTTTTACTATCTCTTAATATCAAAAACTAAAAAAAAGTGGATAAATGAAGAAGCAAAAAAATAAAAGAAATTTTCGAAGGTTTTATCTAGAAACAATAAAATAATTTAGATAAACAAATTGATTGACTAATATTTTACAGCGAAATTCACGCATCTACGTAATACACATTAGGTGCGATACTATCAATATTATTCAATTGTGTAATTTATTGTTATAGAATTTCAAGATATTCAAAAATAATTTTGTTGATAAAAATTTCAATAAGAGTAAATTCTCAATTATTTTGCCACTTATAGATAATTTTATAATTTCTAGATAGTCTAATTAAAATAAAAGTGTCTATATATGTATGTACATAAACATAAATCTTATTGTTAACTTATAATAAAATGTTGAATTTTATTTTACAAATTTCCTATCTAAACGTACATATAAAAATGTCATGGACTCATTTTTCATTAAATGCTGCATTTTTAAATAAGATACAGTTATTGGATCTGCAATTTTATTTATTGGGAAAACAAAAAAAAAATTTATTGAATTTACATTAAAATATAATTTTATTATAAAAACAAAGAATGTAGTTTTTTCCCTCTTTTCACCAGCTTTAGAGTAACCTTTTTCTCCTTCATTGTGAATGATAATGGTTAGACTGTCCAAGAACTTTAGATCGAACTATTATTGTCATATACAACAGGTATGTACTCATATATACAACGGTAAATTGGGTATAATTGTCGCAATTTGATAAAAGTTTATCATCTCTTATAAAATCCAACGCTAATATCCATGGAAAAATAAACAAATAGTATAAATTTATAAAATAATAATCATAACTAAAATCTTAAAATATGCAAATATGTAAGCTAAAGGTAAAATAACAATTGAAGACTAATTTTTTTTACATTTCGCTGGAAATTGCATAAAAAAATATAACTACTTTGATTTATTGAAAAAATATTCAATATATGTACATATGTACATATTAAAAACAGCTGATTTATTGAATGACATAATTTTAGCTTTTGTTACAATATCGAAAATTCAATTTAAAAAGTAAGCTTGTTTCAATACTTTGGATTCTCTCCAAAAATACTCACACAACGGAAATGAGTATTAACCTAAAGGGATGCGGTATGCGGTGTGTGGTGTGCTATATTCAAAATTACGCATTTCTAATGCGGCCCATCTGAAATTGTGCCGCCGAACATTTTATTAAATATTATTGCTGAGAAATGTTGGGTGTGTTTGATAATGCAATATGCTTTCGCATTTCTAACTTAAAATTTAAATAACTCAAACAATAACTGCAAAAACTACAAATTTGATATTAACCAAAAAAAATTTTTTGTTATGAAAGTTCTAAGATTATCATAATATGTTTTTCAAAATTTTAAAAGTTATGGAACCACAAATTTAAGAACTTTGTTATTTTCAGTTTACTGAAATATAAATTTAAATTGTTTACTAAAGTATACTTAAAAGACAAAATTTAAAAGAAACTTATTCTAATAAACCCCGTAAATCCGACATTATTTTTTTAAGTACAAAATAGTTTCCTAAAATATAAGATCAAAACTTGATTGTTGCACGTATATCTTAAGAATTTTAACATACAGTTGTATTTACAAAACAAAGTACAAATAAAAGTACTACATAATCAAACTCATTTCTTGACAGCACGTGCAGTGTTTTATTTTCCAACATATGACATAATTAGTACTAAGCTAGAACTGAATTATCAAAAACAGAGGTTATCGAATGTACGTGCAGCACGTGCAGTGTTTTATTGTCCAACATAGAACATAATTAATACTAAGTTAGAACTGAATTACCAAAAACGGACACAACAATGAGAATAATGTTTAATTCAAACACCGCACGCTTGAAAATTCAAATCCCCTAAAGAATTCAACGGAATTGATGGCCATTAAATGAAATTTTTTTTTAAAAACCGCATGCCGCATACCGCGTCCATTAAGGTTACCATTTATGAGCATTTATATTAAAGTAAAATGTTTACATATTTTCAAGAATTTACAAAAAGAGAAGCAGAAATGAGAAAAGAGAAGCTAAATTTATTATTTCATGCGTATGTAAAAATACAAGCTGAAGCTATAAAAATCTAGTTCAAAAAGTAATTTTTGAAAATTTGGAAGTGTTAAATAAATCTACATATATGTATATATTTACATATATATATGCATTTTCTATGATTTAAAAATTAAGTAAATTATAATATATACCTAATTGTAATCATTAATGAAAACACGAAATAAAATAGAACATATCTGTTTAGAATTCACATATGTACATAAGTAAGTATGACATTAAATTTAACCAATTCTCTTACCAAAATTGAAAAATTAAAGAGATGCAAAGTAATCGTTTTTTTAATTTTTTATTTATACAGTTGGAGAATGTAGAGCTGCGCAAAATCTGAAATTATCTAAAAAAAAGTTCTCTTTTTTCAACATTGAACTGTATTCTTCAGCAAAAAAAATATTTCAGTTTTTTGAAGATTCAAATTAAAATGTAACAAAAATATTTTCACAAAAAATTTTTTCAATATTTGTAAAAAACACTAAGAAAACTTTACAAAATCCAATATATGTATTTTTTATTTCAAAAACAATTCACTACATACATAATATGTAATATATATTTTAGTATGATGAAGTATGTTCTTTTTTATTTTGCACTATACTGAAAATAGGCGGATTCAAAATATTTTCACTTTATTTGGCTTTATTTTTATTAAAATATTTTTCAAACCCTTTTAAAAAATACAAACTAATATTTGATTTTGTTCTTTAAATTAAATTAGTTTAAACAAGGAACACAGAAAATTTTGTAATTTTATACGCGAAATATTTACTTTACTCCTTGGTTAACTTTAAGTTAGTACTACTAAAACACCAGTGCACAATACAATAATAAGAGTTAAGTGAGTAATGAAGAAATCAAGTTTATGTGACTTGAACTTCAGCATTGCGGGCGAATTTTTTTTGCTTTTCAGGTGTACTATTTTTTTTAATTTCTTCTATACACATATAAATCAATAATGTCATATGTTTTTTGAGTATTCTTTCACAGAATTACGGAAACTAAAAAAAAGCTTTGTATTAGGGATCCCAACTCAAAATATATTAAGTACATTTTACCCAATTACCCAAAATATATTTAGTACATTTTCCCACAAAAATGCCATTCAAACCGTTTAATTTTAATGGACAGTGACGTATTTTTATGGGTAACCATCAATCATTTGCTTAAGATTATTAAAAAAAATATAGAAAGGTACTCAAAAAAAAACAATATTTTGGACTGACGGTCACTTCCCACAAAATTACCATTCAGCCCATTAAAATTAATCGGCTTGAATGGTATTTTTGTTGATCATGAAAATGGATGAGGAATTCTGTTTAAACACCCAACTTTAATTGATCAAATATGCGACGAATGATCACTTCCCACAAAAATACCATTCATACAAATACAATAACCATCAATCTTACCTGCATGTTTTGACGAAACTGAAATATGTGTAATGTTAAATTTTGAATGACTTTTGATTTTGCAAGCCTATATATTTTTTTTAATAGGAAAATTTTATTTAAGTTTCGGATAATTACTTTAAAGTTGCTTACGTTGACAACAACGACAACGAACTTTAGTTAACTATAAAAAAAATAAATTTTGAAGTACATACTAAACTGCTGAACACAATAAACAGCTGATCACAGCCCACATAACGATAAATGTTTACTCTCGCCATTTTATTTTTTATTTCTGTTCAAATGGTTTGACAATAAATTGGAAAGACTCTATTTTTCTCGTTCGTTTTTGCTTGATTGGACGTTTACACATCAAATTTTCGTCCAATCAAATAAAATCATCAAACTTTGTTTGATTTGTAAAGACTAACTAACCCAGCATTTACACGTACAAGTTACTTGCAAGAAAGTTGCAATACATACAAAAATTTTACTAACACATTGAAATATTTCTACTTGCTTGTTTACTTGCAGTTCAACTTGCAAGAAAATTTTGCTGCCAGTAATTTGAGCAAGTAATTTGACATATTGAGAAATTCACAAAAAAAAATTTGTTGTTTTGATTTTTTTTTTTTTTAATTTAAAATTTTTGAATTTTGTTTTGAAAAAATTAAACTTAGCAAACTTATGGTTTCTAAAATTTATAAACAATTATATATATTGCTAGTTGTTTTCTTCTCAAAGATATTTTCAAAAATTAACTTGCTAAACGCCTACGTCATAATAGCAAGTAATTTGACATTTCGAAAAACTAATTGACAATTAATATTATACAAACTTGCATGCAAGTAACTTGTATGTGTAAATGCTGGGTAAGAGTATAAAAATTTTTCGTCTTAAATTTTGAAGCAAGAAAATGGAAAAATGAACGCAATTTAACACTCATATTGCATTACTACGCATCTCATACTGTTATCAAATACTGTTATATAACGTTATTACTTCACAGGACGAACGTCAACTATACAAGAAATGTGAACAGGTTTTAAAAAATCTGTAATAAATTCAAGCTTACATGATAACTTTTTAAAATGCATTTCTATACTTCTTCATACCCTATGTAAATTAAAATTAAATGTGCGTTTCCTCTCTCTGTCCGGATGTTCGGGTGGTATTTTTAACCATTCAAATGTTTAATTTTAGTAAAGCTGGATTCATTGGTTCGACGTTTTTGAGCTGAACTATTTAAAGTCAAGCTATTTTTGCTCTTCATTAGTTCGTCTGAACAAAACTGATAGTTTTTTTTTGTCATAATACATTTGTTACTTCTTTGACAAGAATTATGTGTAATTGTAATAGTTCAGTATATATAAATTTCACGTTTTAAAAAAACCTGCGCACAAAGTTGAAGTAGATTGAACTTTTTGAGAGAGAGAAAAAAAGCTGTTCTAAAAACAAAAAGAATGTCAAAAATCCAAATTTTCATACAAAATACATCAAGGCGTCGCGATAGCGACGAACCAATGAATCCAGCTTAACGCATATTATGTAAAACTAAAATAGCTAAAAAAAATTAACTTTTGGCAGAAGACAGAAAGCTGAAGTGGCAGAAGTGTATACCTACTCGACAATTCTGTCAAAAACATTGGTTAAATTTTACATACATGCATATAAGTTTTTAAGAAAAAATAATATTTGTTGTTTAAAAATCCGATTTTATTATTCAATCGTATTTTGGAGTTTTTTTTGTAGAAGTTTGTAATTAAAAATCACCGTTTTCATTCGTACGAAAAATACCAACTTTTGAGCTAGAATTCTGCCTACAAGTTTTCGGGCCATTATTTTTGTCATATCAAGGTAACGCTAATATAAAATAACACCTATTAACGAAATATTCAATAAATGAAACAATACAATAAATACAATAATAAATGAAACAATGGAATTTAAATATCGTAAATTTCTTGAGTATACACTTCTTCTACTTTATGTAAATTCATCATTATTTTCTAAATTTTGTTGCTTTTCTTAATATTTTTTAAAATTTAATGAACGAAAAAAAAAAAAATTCTTTTCGTTCGCACTTCGTTGAATACAAACAACAGTCAAATGTTCTTTTTTAACGTAATTTGCCAACACTTTTTTTTTATGGAAATATGGCATTTATTTGACATCATTTGTCATTTTTTTAGAGAGTATTTATTAATCTATTATCAACTTTATCGTTCTTAATTTCTAATATTGTAATAATTTTATAAAAAAAAATAAATGTATCTAACATCATAAAGTTTTGATATTAATTTAAACTTCGTATAGTATAATTCATCAAAAAATTTTAATTACATAAATTTATCTTGCATACCTTTAGTTCAACAAAATGAGGTCGACTTTTGTTTTTTTTGTGCTATTTTTAGTAATGTCATATGGTCTAACCCAACACATTGATGATAACGATTTTGCCGAATTTGAAGATTTTGATGATGATTTTGTTGTTCAAGATTCTGAAGTGCTAGAAAAAGGTGCTAAAAGTATTCAAAATCAAAATAATGCAAGAGATACTGAAAGTCCTTCTGTTTCAAAGTCTGTGAACAAGAAAGGTGGTGAATTCGATGATCCGACTGCTGACGACGATGATGGGTTAGTAGAAGATGAAGAATTTGAACATTTTCATGACGAAGAAGAATTTGAAGGGTTTGACAACGATGATTCGAAAGAAATACCTTTAGACCAAAAAATAGGCTTAGATGGAGAACCTAAGCTAACAATATCGAAAGTTCCAATTCACTTTAGAACTCATTGGGATTCATATTGGATGGAAATGCTGATGATTGCTGGTTTAACAACATATTTTGCTAATTTTTTCCTTGGGAAAAACAAAAATTCAAAATTAGCCCATCTTTGGTTAAATACTCACAGACAATTATTGGAAGAAAATTTTGTATTAGTTGGTGACAGCGGTAGATTGGAAAACGAAAACCCTGGTTTAAATAAAGAAAGCGAAAGTTTATATACACTTTGGTGTTCTGGCAGAACTTGTTGTGAGGGAATGCTAGTCGAACTGAAAATGATAAAGAGACAAGATTTGGTATCTTTAGTTTCTGGTATATTAAGACCCCAACAAGACCAAGTTCATATCAAAATTGAATTATCAAAGGATGTAATGGATACATTTATTTTTTGTATTGCTAGTAAAAAAAGTGGAACAAAAATGTTTAAAGAATTAAATGATTTGAGCAAATTTTGTACCTTAGTAAGTAAGCCAGAAGAAAAATATAGGATGCCAAATGGTTTTGTAGTTTTATCGGAAATTCCAGAAGCGACCGTTTCACTATTAAGTGATACAAGATTTTCCGGTGCTCTTAGTAAGTTTACTAACTATATCGATTATATTCATATATCAGATCAATTCAGCGGACCAATTCAGCAAGAAGATCCCAACGTCTTAAAACAACCAGAAACAAAAAGAATGTTGCTAGCAGGTTTCAATTTACCAAATGTTAGTAGCAACAATTGTGATATGGAATCTATAAAGCCACTACTAATGTTAATTTTTTATTTATTGGAAAGACTGAAGCGGTTTCGCTTATCAAAAGAAAGCAAAACCAAAGCTGAAAAAAATAGACAACGTGTTGAAGAAGAATTTTTGAAAAGTACTCATGCAGCTCGAGTGGAGGCAGCAAGAGAAAGACGCGAAGATAAACGAAAACAAGAAAAAGAAAGAGTAATGGCTGAAGATGATCCGGAGAAACAACGACGTTGGGAGCTCAAAGAACAGAAGCGTCAAGCTAAGAAAAAAGCGCCAAAAATGAAACGATTGGCTGTAAAATCTATTTAATTATTGTATGAGGACATTAGTTTTTTTAAAATATTAGTTTGGTTTATTGTAGAATTTAAATTGCAGTAAAATAAGCTCTTAATCAAATTTTTATTATTTAACCTATATTTTAAAAATTGCTTTTGGTTTTGTATTTTGGATTGTTATAAAGCTTCACTCAAGAAAAAATAAAGCAATATAAAGAGCGGAATCACTGTTTTCGTTTTAATCACAGTCAAAAATGTGGCTAAAACAAGTTATTTTACTACATATTAATTTCATTTAGCACTTCAAAATAGATTCATTAAACAAAAAAATTAAAAATTTTTGACATGAAAAGATTTGATAACCTTATATAATATTACTCCATTTTTCTAATTAGCAGGGTATGGAAAAATCTCAATTTGTTATCCAATTTCTGTTTGCATTAAATCAAAATATTTCATTCATAGGTTACAAGAATAAAATTAAAGGAAATACGTAGGTAGGTATGTAATTTATATAAAATATAAATTTAATTCATAATTTACAAACGAAATAGGTATGTACATATTTCAATATACATACTTCAAAGGGAATTTTATAAATGGCTAACCATTTTACTTCATCCCTTAAAAATAAAGTTCATAAATTTATCAAATCAAGCGTTAAGTACGTAAAGGTCACTCAATTTAAAATAACGAAATAATAAAAAGATATGCAACAGTTTGTCTTACACTTCAATATCATCATTCTTCAAAAGTGCATACATAACAAATGTACTTAAAATAATATTTTGCACATACATATATTTTGTATGGATGAAATACCGGGTAAAACGATTATACATATACATATGTATGTGCATTGCAAGGACAACAAAACAAAAAGATCTATCTGTTGACAGCCATCGCCATGACGTACGCATATACATATGTATGTATGTAACAGCAGTTTAAATAGAAAAGTCTATGCGTATTTACAAGAAAATTTTTCGCAGAATACTTTACTTCTTTCTTCATATTATGAGAAAAAAAGGTTAATTCAAATCGTCCGAAGCGGGAAGGAAATTTTTTAGCGGCAAAAACACTTTTTGATTGAAAAAATTAAACTGAGCAACTGCGCTTAACAAATTGTTCAAGAAGAAGAGGGAAATCATATATGAAATATTAATATGGAAAGAAGAATAAGATTACGTACTTTAAACACTCATATAACTTGCAAAATATGTGGAGGCTACTTCATTGATGCAACCACAGTCACTGAATGTTTACATACATGTAAGTCTCGAGAGTATTTAATTTTATATATCGGGAATTTGAATTGAATATTTTTCAAAACAAAGTTTTTATTGAAAAAATTAAACACACAACATAATTTTAGTTTGCAAAAGTTGTTTAGTAAAACACTTGGAAGAAAAGAAAACTTGTCCGACATGCGAGAATGTTATTCATCAGTCACATCCATTGCAATATATAAGTTTTTGTATTAAGTATATAAACTAGTACCGAATCTGCAAGAAAGTGCGTTGATATATTTTGCATTTTAATATGAACTTTTTGAAAAGAAATATTTCTTTTTAGATGAAATGAAGAGGGAAAGAGATTTTTATAGAAGTCGTAATATAGCTTGTCCAAAAGATTTACTACAGAATCATGAAGATGATGATGACAAGGTTAATGAAGCACATGCTGAATCCGGCTATCATAGTTTAGATGAGCTAGTTAATGTTTGTTTAGAGTGTAGTAGTAACAATTTAAAAAATTTGCAATGAAGGTTTTCTAGGTGTAGTTCTCAATCAACTATCACTCATTTAAAGAAATTTTTAGCAAAAAAAAGTTTTAAATGGAATAGAAAAATATAGAGAGGTATAAATCTTTTTCAATATCAAAATAGGCATAACAAATCTCAATGACCAATGATTTGAGACCTTGAAAACGTGAAAGTATGTGAATTAAAATTAGCACTTTGTGCAGAAAATCGCGAATATATATATGTACGCATTTAAATTTATTGTCAAGTTTTATTTTAGTTAAAATAAATTTAAGGGCTCTTTGAAAATTAATATAATTGAGAATTGACATATTCTGTTTTGCCTAATATTTTGAAATATTTGTGAAATTTCAAATAATTATTTATTTTTTAGATTGATATTTTATGCAATGAAGAACTTTTGGGTAAAAATCATACATTAAAATTTGTATATGTTACCCGACGGCGTTTTTTAAAATGTTTTTAAAAATAAATATAGTGATCAATATAATGTATAACTCAGAATATTAAGGCAAAATAATATAAGTTTAAGATATATTCATGTATATTAATGAATTTAATGTACAAAGTGGTCCGTAACTGGTGTTAAAGCATTCGTGGGGTGATTCCTCAGATACTCGTGTTTTAATCAATTATTTTTGTACCAATAGTAGCATTTTAAATTAAGTTTTTTAATAATCACTTGAAAATAAAAAAAATTACATTAATTTCGTTTAGTTTTACAATTTATATTTTATAATATTAAACATAAAGCTTAAAAAAACAAAATTTTTATTTGCAAATAATAATGTTTTCATTTTGAAAAATAAAAATGCAAATTTTTTGAATGATGAAACGGGTTAGTACGTTTCCAATTTTTATATCTTTCAAAATGTGAGTAATTTAAGGAAGATTTTTTTCGTGCTTTCGTTCTAATTTTGGAATTTTAATTTTTTATATTATTTTGCCAATTTTTTCGAAAACTTTACTTGTTTTTTTTTAGTATAATTATTATAAAACCAATCCATATGTATTTTATTTGAATCTAACAGACTATGTTTGTGCTTGGATTCTATGATTCTTACAATTTATTATACTTTGCTTTTTTATTGACAGCTACATAAACATAAATTACTTTGTGTGCATTTATTTTGTGGTCGTTTATACCTCACTAAAAAATATGGGAAAATATTAATAAAAAGTTAGAATACGTACACATACATAAGTGTGAATGTAATAAAGGCATTAAAATTGTAAAACTTACATATTTTAAAAGCTTTTTAAGTATGAAATCCCTTTTGTTTTTTAAAATGGATATGTATGCAAATAAAATACATATGTACGTGTCTAATTTATAGCTTAAATTTGTTGGTCATTTAGTGAATATGTAGATAAACACATACATATACACTAAACGATCAGTAAAATAAAATTTGAAGAAAAAAAATCAATATGAAATGTGTTTAACACATACATTTGGTTTGACACGAAACCGCGCAAATATAAACATGTTGCAAATAAAATTATTAGAACATGTATATAATTTGTTGACAGAAGATTTAGAATGTCAAAATTTTTTTTATTTTAGTGTTCAGTTTGGACACATTGTAAAGTAAAAACGCAGTATTATATATGAAAGCGTTAAAAAATATGGCCCAAATTATTAAACTGATTATACTCAAAACATATATTTTATAGTTGGTATTGATTATGATACAAATTCTCCAGGTGTGAATATCAATACTTGACAATAGATAGCGCTGAGCGCTGCACGTCATATTGGAAAAAAAACTTATTAGATTATATTATGAAGATTTGATGGATTTACTTAAGCGGGAAGGAAATTTTTTAGCGGCAAAAACACTTTTTGATTGAAAAAATTAAACTGAGCAACTGCGCTTAACAAATTGTTCAAGAAGAAGAGGGAAATCATATATGAAATATTAATATGGAAAGAAGAATAAGATTACGTACTTTAAACACTCATATAACTTGCAAAATATGTGGAGGCTACTTCATTGATGCAACCACAGTCACTGAATGTTTACATACATGTAAGTCTCGAGAGTATTTAATTTTATATATCGGGAATTTGAATTGAATATTTTTCAAAACAAAGTTTTTATTGAAAAAATTAAACACACAACATAATTTTAGTTTGCAAAAGTTTCCAATTTTTATATCTTTCAAAATGTGAGTAATTTAAGGAAGATTTTTTTCGTGCTTTCGTTCTAATTTTGGAATTTTAATTTTTTATATTATTTTGCCAATTTTTTCGAAAACTTTACTTGTTTTTTTTTAGTATAATTATTATAAAACCAATCCATATGTATTTTATTTGAATCTAACAGACTATGTTTGTGCTTGGATTCTATGATTCTTACAATTTATTATACTTTGCTTTTTTATTGACAGCTACATAAACATAAATTACTTTGTGTGCATTTATTTTGTGGTCGTTTATACCTCACTAAAAAATATGGGAAAATATTAATAAAAAGTTAGAATACGTACACATACATAAGTGTGAATGTAATAAAGGCATTAAAATTGTAAAACTTACATATTTTAAAAGCTTTTTAAGTATGAAATCCCTTTTGTTTTTTAAAATGGATATGTATGCAAATAAAATACATATGTACGTGTCTAATTTATAGCTTAAATTTGTTGGTCATTTAGTGAATATGTAGATAAACACATACATATACACTAAACGATCAGTAAAATAAAATTTGAAGAAAAAAAATCAATATGAAATGTGTTTAACACATACATTTGGTTTGACACGAAACCGCGCAAATATAAACATGTTGCAAATAAAATTATTAGAACATGTATATAATTTGTTGACAGAAGATTTAGAATGTCAAAATTTTTTTTATTTTAGTGTTCAGTTTGGACACATTGTAAAGTAAAAACGCAGTATTATATATGAAAGCGTTAAAAAATATGGCCCAAATTATTAAACTGATTATACTCAAAACATATATTTTATAGTTGGTATTGATTATGATACAAATTCTCCAGGTGTGAATATCAATACTTGACAATAGATAGCGCTGAGCGCTGCACGTCATATTGGAAAAAAAACTTATTAGATTATATTATGAAGATTTGATGGATTTACTTAAGCGGGAAGGAAATTTTTTAGCGGCAAAAACACTTTTTGATTGAAAAAATTAAACTGAGCAACTGCGCTTAACAAATTGTTCAAGAAGAAGAGGGAAATCATATATGAAATATTAATATGGAAAGAAGAATAAGATTACGTACTTTAAACACTCATATAACTTGCAAAATATGTGGAGGCTACTTCATTGATGCAACCACAGTCACTGAATGTTTACATACATGTAAGTCTCGAGAGTATTTAATTTTATATATCGGGAATTTGAATTGAATATTTTTCAAAACAAAGTTTTTATTGAAAAAATTAAACACACAACATAATTTTAGTTTGCAAAAGTTTCCAATTTTTATATCTTTCAAAATGTGAGTAATTTAAGGAAGATTTTTTTCGTGCTTTCGTTCTAATTTTGGAATTTTAATTTTTTATATTATTTTGCCAATTTTTTCGAAAACTTTACTTGTTTTTTTTTAGTATAATTATTATAAAACCAATCCATATGTATTTTATTTGAATCTAACAGACTATGTTTGTGCTTGGATTCTATGATTCTTACAATTTATTATACTTTGCTTTTTTATTGACAGCTACATAAACATAAATTACTTTGTGTGCATTTATTTTGTGGTCGTTTATACCTCACTAAAAAATATGGGAAAATATTAATAAAAAGTTAGAATACGTACACATACATAAGTGTGAATGTAATAAAGGCATTAAAATTGTAAAACTTACATATTTTAAAAGCTTTTTAAGTATGAAATCCCTTTTGTTTTTTAAAATGGATATGTATGCAAATAAAATACATATGTACGTGTCTAATTTATAGCTTAAATTTGTTGGTCATTTAGTGAATATGTAGATAAACACATACATATACACTAAACGATCAGTAAAATAAAATTTGAAGAAAAAAAATCAATATGAAATGTGTTTAACACATACATTTGGTTTGACACGAAACCGCGCAAATATAAACATGTTGCAAATAAAATTATTAGAACATGTATATAATTTGTTGACAGAAGATTTAGAATGTCAAAATTTTTTTTATTTTAGTGTTCAGTTTGGACACATTGTAAAGTAAAAACGCAGTATTATATATGAAAGCGTTAAAAAATATGGCCCAAATTATTAAACTGATTATACTCAAAACATATATTTTATAGTTGGTATTGATTATGATACAAATTCTCCAGGTGTGAATATCAATACTTGACAATAGATAGCGCTGAGCGCTGCACGTCATATTGGAAAAAAAACTTATTAGATTATATTATGAAGATTTGATGGATTTACTTAAGCGGGAAGGAAATTTTTTAGCGGCAAAAACACTTTTTGATTGAAAAAATTAAACTGAGCAACTGCGCTTAACAAATTGTTCAAGAAGAAGAGGGAAATCATATATGAAATATTAATATGGAAAGAAGAATAAGATTACGTACTTTAAACACTCATATAACTTGCAAAATATGTGGAGGCTACTTCATTGATGCAACCACAGTCACTGAATGTTTACATACATGTAAGTCTCGAGAGTATTTAATTTTATATATCGGGAATTTGAATTGAATATTTTTCAAAACAAAGTTTTTATTGAAAAAATTAAACACACAACATAATTTTAGTTTGCAAAAGTTGTTTAGTAAAACACTTGGAAGAAAAGAAAACTTGTCCGACATGCGAGAATGTTATTCATCAGTCACATCCATTGCAATATATAAGTTTTTGTATTAAGTATATAAACTAGTACCGAATCTGCAAGAAAGTGCGTTGATATATTTTGCATTTTAATATGAACTTTTTGAAAAGAAATATTTCTTTTTAGATGAAATGAAGAGGGAAAGAGATTTTTATAGAAGTCGTAATATAGCTTGTCCAAAAGATTTACTACAGAATCATGAAGATGATGATGACAAGGTTAATGAAGCACATGCTGAATCCGGCTATCATAGTTTAGATGAGCTAGTTAATGTTTGTTTAGAGTGTAGTAGTAACAATTTAAAAAATTTGCAATGAAGGTTTTCTAGGTGTAGTTCTCAATCAACTATCACTCATTTAAAGAAATTTTTAGCAAAAAAAAGTTTTAAATGGAATAGAAAAATATAGAGAGGTATAAATCTTTTTCAATATCAAAATAGGCATAACAAATCTCAATGACCAATGATTTGAGACCTTGAAAACGTGAAAGTATGTGAATTAAAATTAGCACTTTGTGCAGAAAATCGCGAATATATATATGTACGCATTTAAATTTATTGTCAAGTTTTATTTTAGTTAAAATAAATTTAAGGGCTCTTTGAAAATTAATATAATTGAGAATTGACATATTCTGTTTTGCCTAATATTTTGAAATATTTGTGAAATTTCAAATAATTATTTATTTTTTAGATTGATATTTTATGCAATGAAGAACTTTTGGGTAAAAATCATACATTAAAATTTGTATATGTTACCCGACGGCGTTTTTTAAAATGTTTTTAAAAATAAATATAGTGATCAATATAATGTATAACTCAGAATATTAAGGCAAAATAATATAAGTTTAAGATATATTCATGTATATTAATGAATTTAATGTACAAAGTGGTCCGTAACTGGTGTTAAAGCATTCGTGGGGTGATTCCTCAGATACTCGTGTTTTAATCAATTATTTTTGTACCAATAGTAGCATTTTAAATTAAGTTTTTTAATAATCACTTGAAAATAAAAAAAATTACATTAATTTCGTTTAGTTTTACAATTTATATTTTATAATATTAAACATAAAGCTTAAAAAAACAAAATTTTTATTTGCAAATAATAATGTTTTCATTTTGAAAAATAAAAATGCAAATTTTTTGAATGATGAAACGGGTTAGTACGTTTCCAATTTTTATATCTTTCAAAATGTGAGTAATTTAAGGAAGATTTTTTTCGTGCTTTCGTTCTAATTTTGGAATTTTAATTTTTTATATTATTTTGCCAATTTTTTCGAAAACTTTACTTGTTTTTTTTTAGTATAATTATTATAAAACCAATCCATATGTATTTTATTTGAATCTAACAGACTATGTTTGTGCTTGGATTCTATGATTCTTACAATTTATTATACTTTGCTTTTTTATTGACAGCTACATAAACATAAATTACTTTGTGTGCATTTATTTTGTGGTCGTTTATACCTCACTAAAAAATATGGGAAAATATTAATAAAAAGTTAGAATACGTACACATACATAAGTGTGAATGTAATAAAGGCATTAAAATTGTAAAACTTACATATTTTAAAAGCTTTTTAAGTATGAAATCCCTTTTGTTTTTTAAAATGGATATGTATGCAAATAAAATACATATGTACGTGTCTAATTTATAGCTTAAATTTGTTGGTCATTTAGTGAATATGTAGATAAACACATACATATACACTAAACGATCAGTAAAATAAAATTTGAAGAAAAAAAATCAATATGAAATGTGTTTAACACATACATTTGGTTTGACACGAAACCGCGCAAATATAAACATGTTGCAAATAAAATTATTAGAACATGTATATAATTTGTTGACAGAAGATTTAGAATGTCAAAATTTTTTTTATTTTAGTGTTCAGTTTGGACACATTGTAAAGTAAAAACGCAGTATTATATATGAAAGCGTTAAAAAATATGGCCCAAATTATTAAACTGATTATACTCAAAACATATATTTTATAGTTGGTATTGATTATGATACAAATTCTCCAGGTGTGAATATCAATACTTGACAATAGATAGCGCTGAGCGCTGCACGTCATATTGGAAAAAAAACTTATTAGATTATATTATGAAGATTTGATGGATTTACTTAAGCGGGAAGGAAATTTTTTAGCGGCAAAAACACTTTTTGATTGAAAAAATTAAACTGAGCAACTGCGCTTAACAAATTGTTCAAGAAGAAGAGGGAAATCATATATGAAATATTAATATGGAAAGAAGAATAAGATTACGTACTTTAAACACTCATATAACTTGCAAAATATGTGGAGGCTACTTCATTGATGCAACCACAGTCACTGAATGTTTACATACATGTAAGTCTCGAGAGTATTTAATTTTATATATCGGGAATTTGAATTGAATATTTTTCAAAACAAAGTTTTTATTGAAAAAATTAAACACACAACATAATTTTAGTTTGCAAAAGTTGTTTAGTAAAACACTTGGAAGAAAAGAAAACTTGTCCGACATGCGAGAATGTTATTCATCAGTCACATCCATTGCAATATATAAGTTTTTGTATTAAGTATATAAACTAGTACCGAATCTGCAAGAAAGTGCGTTGATATATTTTGCATTTTAATATGAACTTTTTGAAAAGAAATATTTCTTTTTAGATGAAATGAAGAGGGAAAGAGATTTTTATAGAAGTCGTAATATAGCTTGTCCAAAAGATTTACTACAGAATCATGAAGATGATGATGACAAGGTTAATGAAGCACATGCTGAATCCGGCTATCATAGTTTAGATGAGCTAGTTAATGTTTGTTTAGAGTGTAGTAGTAACAATTTAAAAAATTTGCAATGAAGGTTTTCTAGGTGTAGTTCTCAATCAACTATCACTCATTTAAAGAAATTTTTAGCAAAAAAAAGTTTTAAATGGAATAGAAAAATATAGAGAGGTATAAATCTTTTTCAATATCAAAATAGGCATAACAAATCTCAATGACCAATGATTTGAGACCTTGAAAACGTGAAAGTATGTGAATTAAAATTAGCACTTTGTGCAGAAAATCGCGAATATATATATGTACGCATTTAAATTTATTGTCAAGTTTTATTTTAGTTAAAATAAATTTAAGGGCTCTTTGAAAATTAATATAATTGAGAATTGACATATTCTGTTTTGCCTAATATTTTGAAATATTTGTGAAATTTCAAATAATTATTTATTTTTTAGATTGATATTTTATGCAATGAAGAACTTTTGGGTAAAAATCATACATTAAAATTTGTATATGTTACCCGACGGCGTTTTTTAAATTGTTTTTAAAAATAAATATAGTGATCAATATAATGTATAACTCAGAATATTAAGGCAAAATAATATAAGTTTAAGATATATTCATGTATATTAATGAATTTAATGTACAAAGTGGTCCGTAACTGGTGTTAAAGCATTCGTGGGGTGATTCCTCAGATACTCGTGTTTTAATCAATTATTTTTGTACCAATAGTAGCATTTTAAATTAAGTTTTTTAATAATCACTTGAAAATAAAAAAAATTACATTAATTTCGTTTAGTTTTACAATTTATATTTTATAATATTAAACATAAAGCTTAAAAAAACAAAATTTTTATTTGCAAATAATAATGTTTTCATTTTGAAAAATAAAAATGCAAATTTTTTGAATGATGAAACGGGTTAGTACGTTTCCAATTTTTATATCTTTCAAAATGTGAGTAATTTAAGGAAGATTTTTTTCGTGCTTTCGTTCTAATTTTGGAATTTTAATTTTTTATATTATTTTGCCAATTTTTTCGAAAACTTTACTTGTTTTTTTTTAGTATAATTATTATAAAACCAATCCATATGTATTTTATTTGAATCTAACAGACTATGTTTGTGCTTGGATTCTATGATTCTTACAATTTATTATACTTTGCTTTTTTATTGACAGCTACATAAACATAAATTACTTTGTGTGCATTTATTTTGTGGTCGTTTATACCTCACTAAAAAATATGGGAAAATATTAATAAAAAGTTAGAATACGTACACATACATAAGTGTGAATGTAATAAAGGCATTAAAATTGTAAAACTTACATATTTTAAAAGCTTTTTAAGTATGAAATCCCTTTTGTTTTTTAAAATGGATATGTATGCAAATAAAATACATATGTACGTGTCTAATTTATAGCTTAAATTTGTTGGTCATTTAGTGAATATGTAGATAAACACATACATATACACTAAACGATCAGTAAAATAAAATTTGAAGAAAAAAAATCAATATGAAATGTGTTTAACACATACATTTGGTTTGACACGAAACCGCGCAAATATAAACATGTTGCAATGAAGGTTTTCTAGGTGTAGTTCTCAATCAACTATCACTCATTTAAAGAAATTTTTAGCAAAAAAAAGTTTTAAATGGAATAGAAAAATATAGAGAGGTATAAATCTTTTTCAATATCAAAATAGGCATAACAAATCTCAATGACCAATGATTTGAGACCTTGAAAACGTGAAAGTATGTGAATTAAAATTAGCACTTTGTGCAGAAAATCGCGAATATATATATGTACGCATTTAAATTTATTGTCAAGTTTTATTTTAGTTAAAATAAATTTAAGGGCTCTTTGAAAATTAATATAATTGAGAATTGACATATTCTGTTTTGCCTAATATTTTGAAATATTTGTGAAATTTCAAATAATTATTTATTTTTTAGATTGATATTTTATGCAATGAAGAACTTTTGGGTAAAAATCATACATTAAAATTTGTATATGTTACCCGACGGCGTTTTTTAAAATGTTTTTAAAAATAAATATAGTGATCAATATAATGTATAACTCAGAATATTAAGGCAAAATAATATAAGTTTAAGATATATTCATGTATATTAATGAATTTAATGTACAAAGTGGTCCGTAACTGGTGTTAAAGCATTCGTGGGGTGATTCCTCAGATACTCGTGTTTTAATCAATTATTTTTGTACCAATAGTAGCATTTTAAATTAAGTTTTTTAATAATCACTTGAAAATAAAAAAAATTACATTAATTTCGTTTAGTTTTACAATTTATATTTTATAATATTAAACATAAAGCTTAAAAAAACAAAATTTTTATTTGCAAATAATAATGTTTTCATTTTGAAAAATAAAAATGCAAATTTTTTGAATGATGAAACGGGTTAGTACGTTTCCAATTTTTATATCTTTCAAAATGTGAGTAATTTAAGGAAGATTTTTTTCGTGCTTTCGTTCTAATTTTGGAATTTTAATTTTTTATATTATTTTGCCAATTTTTTCGAAAACTTTACTTGTTTTTTTTTAGTATAATTATTATAAAACCAATCCATATGTATTTTATTTGAATCTAACAGACTATGTTTGTGCTTGGATTCTATGATTCTTACAATTTATTATACTTTGCTTTTTTATTGACAGCTACATAAACATAAATTACTTTGTGTGCATTTATTTTGTGGTCGTTTATACCTCACTAAAAAATATGGGAAAATATTAATAAAAAGTTAGAATACGTACACATACATAAGTGTGAATGTAATAAAGGCATTAAAATTGTAAAACTTACATATTTTAAAAGCTTTTTAAGTATGAAATCCCTTTTGTTTTTTAAAATGGATATGTATGCAAATAAAATACATATGTACGTGTCTAATTTATAGCTTAAATTTGTTGGTCATTTAGTGAATATGTAGATAAACACATACATATACACTAAACGATCAGTAAAATAAAATTTGAAGAAAAAAAATCAATATGAAATGTGTTTAACACATACATTTGGTTTGACACGAAACCGCGCAAATATAAACATGTTGCAAATAAAATTATTAGAACATGTATATAATTTGTTGACAGAAGATTTAGAATGTCAAAATTTTTTTTATTTTAGTGTTCAGTTTGGACACATTGTAAAGTAAAAACGCAGTATTATATATGAAAGCGTTAAAAAATATGGCCCAAATTATTAAACTGATTATACTCAAAACATATATTTTATAGTTGGTATTGATTATGATACAAATTCTCCAGGTGTGAATATCAATACTTGACAATAGATAGCGCTGAGCGCTGCACGTCATATTGGAAAAAAAACTTATTAGATTATATTATGAAGATTTGATGGATTTACTTAAGCGGGAAGGAAATTTTTTAGCGGCAAAAACACTTTTTGATTGAAAAAATTAAACTGAGCAACTGCGCTTAACAAATTGTTCAAGAAGAAGAGGGAAATCATATATGAAATATTAATATGGAAAGAAGAATAAGATTACGTACTTTAAACACTCATATAACTTGCAAAATATGTGGAGGCTACTTCATTGATGCAACCACAGTCACTGAATGTTTACATACATGTAAGTCTCGAGAGTATTTAATTTTATATATCGGGAATTTGAATTGAATATTTTTCAAAACAAAGTTTTTATTGAAAAAATTAAACACACAACATAATTTTAGTTTGCAAAAGTTGTTTAGTAAAACACTTGGAAGAAAAGAAAACTTGTCCGACATGCGAGAATGTTATTCATCAGTCACATCCATTGCAATATATAAGTTTTTGTATTAAGTATATAAACTAGTACCGAATCTGCAAGAAAGTGCGTTGATATATTTTGCATTTTAATATGAACTTTTTGAAAAGAAATATTTCTTTTTAGATGAAATGAAGAGGGAAAGAGATTTTTATAGAAGTCGTAATATAGCTTGTCCAAAAGATTTACTACAGAATCATGAAGATGATGATGACAAGGTTAATGAAGCACATGCTGAATCCGGCTATCATAGTTTAGATGAGCTAGTTAATGTTTGTTTAGAGTGTAGTAGTAACAATTTAAAAAATTTGCAATGAAGGTTTTCTAGGTGTAGTTCTCAATCAACTATCACTCATTTAAAGAAATTTTTAGCAAAAAAAAGTTTTAAATGGAATAGAAAAATATAGAGAGGTATAAATCTTTTTCAATATCAAAATAGGCATAACAAATCTCAATGACCAATGATTTGAGACCTTGAAAACGTGAAAGTATGTGAATTAAAATTAGCACTTTGTGCAGAAAATCGCGAATATATATATGTACGCATTTAAATTTATTGTCAAGTTTTATTTTAGTTAAAATAAATTTAAGGGCTCTTTGAAAATTAATATAATTGAGAATTGACATATTCTGTTTTGCCTAATATTTTGAAATATTTGTGAAATTTCAAATAATTATTTATTTTTTAGATTGATATTTTATGCAATGAAGAACTTTTGGGTAAAAATCATACATTAAAATTTGTATATGTTACCCGACGGCGTTTTTTAAATTGTTTTTAAAAATAAATATAGTGATCAATATAATGTATAACTCAGAATATTAAGGCAAAATAATATAAGTTTAAGATATATTCATGTATATTAATGAATTTAATGTACAAAGTGGTCCGTAACTGGTGTTAAAGCATTCGTGGGGTGATTCCTCAGATACTCGTGTTTTAATCAATTATTTTTGTACCAATAGTAGCATTTTAAATTAAGTTTTTTAATAATCACTTGAAAATAAAAAAAATTACATTAATTTCGTTTAGTTTTACAATTTATATTTTATAATATTAAACATAAAGCTTAAAAAAACAAAATTTTTATTTGCAAATAATAATGTTTTCATTTTGAAAAATAAAAATGCAAATTTTTTGAATGATGAAACGGGTTAGTACGTTTCCAATTTTTATATCTTTCAAAATGTGAGTAATTTAAGGAAGATTTTTTTCGTGCTTTCGTTCTAATTTTGGAATTTTAATTTTTTATATTATTTTGCCAATTTTTTCGAAAACTTTACTTGTTTTTTTTTAGTATAATTATTATAAAACCAATCCATATGTATTTTATTTGAATCTAACAGACTATGTTTGTGCTTGGATTCTATGATTCTTACAATTTATTATACTTTGCTTTTTTATTGACAGCTACATAAACATAAATTACTTTGTGTGCATTTATTTTGTGGTCGTTTATACCTCACTAAAAAATATGGGAAAATATTAATAAAAAGTTAGAATACGTACACATACATAAGTGTGAATGTAATAAAGGCATTAAAATTGTAAAACTTACATATTTTAAAAGCTTTTTAAGTATGAAATCCCTTTTGTTTTTTAAAATGGATATGTATGCAAATAAAATACATATGTACGTGTCTAATTTATAGCTTAAATTTGTTGGTCATTTAGTGAATATGTAGATAAACACATACATATACACTAAACGATCAGTAAAATAAAATTTGAAGAAAAAAAATCAATATGAAATGTGTTTAACACATACATTTGGTTTGACACGAAACCGCGCAAATATAAACATGTTGCAAATAAAATTATTAGAACATGTATATAATTTGTTGACAGAAGATTTAGAATGTCAAAATTTTTTTTATTTTAGTGTTCAGTTTGGACACATTGTAAAGTAAAAACGCAGTATTATATATGAAAGCGTTAAAAAATATGGCCCAAATTATTAAACTGATTATACTCAAAACATATATTTTATAGTTGGTATTGATTATGATACAAATTCTCCAGGTGTGAATATCAATACTTGACAATAGATAGCGCTGAGCGCTGCACGTCATATTGGAAAAAAAACTTATTAGATTATATTATGAAGATTTGATGGATTTACTTAAGCGGGAAGGAAATTTTTTAGCGGCAAAAACACTTTTTGATTGAAAAAATTAAACTGAGCAACTGCGCTTAACAAATTGTTCAAGAAGAAGAGGGAAATCATATATGAAATATTAATATGGAAAGAAGAATAAGATTACGTACTTTAAACACTCATATAACTTGCAAAATATGTGGAGGCTACTTCATTGATGCAACCACAGTCACTGAATGTTTACATACATGTAAGTCTCGAGAGTATTTAATTTTATATATCGGGAATTTGAATTGAATATTTTTCAAAACAAAGTTTTTATTGAAAAAATTAAACACACAACATAATTTTAGTTTGCAAAAGTTGTTTAGTAAAACACTTGGAAGAAAAGAAAACTTGTCCGACATGCGAGAATGTTATTCATCAGTCACATCCATTGCAATATATAAGTTTTTGTATTAAGTATATAAACTAGTACCGAATCTGCAAGAAAGTGCGTTGATATATTTTGCATTTTAATATGAACTTTTTGAAAAGAAATATTTCTTTTTAGATGAAATGAAGAGGGAAAGAGATTTTTATAGAAGTCGTAATATAGCTTGTCCAAAAGATTTACTACAGAATCATGAAGATGATGATGACAAGGTTAATGAAGCACATGCTGAATCCGGCTATCATAGTTTAGATGAGCTAGTTAATGTTTGTTTAGAGTGTAGTAGTAACAATTTAAAAAATTTGCAATGAAGGTTTTCTAGGTGTAGTTCTCAATCAACTATCACTCATTTAAAGAAATTTTTAGCAAAAAAAAGTTTTAAATGGAATAGAAAAATATAGAGAGGTATAAATCTTTTTCAATATCAAAATAGGCATAACAAATCTCAATGACCAATGATTTGAGACCTTGAAAACGTGAAAGTATGTGAATTAAAATTAGCACTTTGTGCAGAAAATCGCGAATATATATATGTACGCATTTAAATTTATTGTCAAGTTTTATTTTAGTTAAAATAAATTTAAGGGCTCTTTGAAAATTAATATAATTGAGAATTGACATATTCTGTTTTGCCTAATATTTTGAAATATTTGTGAAATTTCAAATAATTATTTATTTTTTAGATTGATATTTTATGCAATGAAGAACTTTTGGGTAAAAATCATACATTAAAATTTGTATATGTTACCCGACGGCGTTTTTTAAATTGTTTTTAAAAATAAATATAGTGATCAATATAATGTATAACTCAGAATATTAAGGCAAAATAATATAAGTTTAAGATATATTCATGTATATTAATGAATTTAATGTACAAAGTGGTCCGTAACTGGTGTTAAAGCATTCGTGGGGTGATTCCTCAGATACTCGTGTTTTAATCAATTATTTTTGTACCAATAGTAGCATTTTAAATTAAGTTTTTTAATAATCACTTGAAAATAAAAAAAATTACATTAATTTCGTTTAGTTTTACAATTTATATTTTATAATATTAAACATAAAGCTTAAAAAAACAAAATTTTTATTTGCAAATAATAATGTTTTCATTTTGAAAAATAAAAATGCAAATTTTTTGAATGATGAAACGGGTTAGTACGTTTCCAATTTTTATATCTTTCAAAATGTGAGTAATTTAAGGAAGATTTTTTTCGTGCTTTCGTTCTAATTTTGGAATTTTAATTTTTTATATTATTTTGCCAATTTTTTCGAAAACTTTACTTGTTTTTTTTTAGTATAATTATTATAAAACCAATCCATATGTATTTTATTTGAATCTAACAGACTATGTTTGTGCTTGGATTCTATGATTCTTACAATTTATTATACTTTGCTTTTTTATTGACAGCTACATAAACATAAATTACTTTGTGTGCATTTATTTTGTGGTCGTTTATACCTCACTAAAAAATATGGGAAAATATTAATAAAAAGTTAGAATACGTACACATACATAAGTGTGAATGTAATAAAGGCATTAAAATTGTAAAACTTACATATTTTAAAAGCTTTTTAAGTATGAAATCCCTTTTGTTTTTTAAAATGGATATGTATGCAAATAAAATACATATGTACGTGTCTAATTTATAGCTTAAATTTGTTGGTCATTTAGTGAATATGTAGATAAACACATACATATACACTAAACGATCAGTAAAATAAAATTTGAAGAAAAAAAATCAATATGAAATGTGTTTAACACATACATTTGGTTTGACACGAAACCGCGCAAATATAAACATGTTGCAAATAAAATTATTAGAACATGTTTATAATTTGTTGACAGAAGATTTAGTATGTCAAAATTTTTTTATTTTAGTGTTCAGTGTGGACATATATTGTAAAGTAAAATTTATAGTCTTATGTTTCGATATGAAATTGTAGTAGATATCGTCTAAATACTGAAATTGTTATGGAATAAAAATTTTTTTAACCAATTTTTGTAATTTTTTAGCGGCAAAAACACTTTTTCATTGAATTTGCTTTTTTTGAAAATTCATATATTTTGAATTCAACATACTTTTTTATATTTTAAACATGTTTTAGAAGCTACATAATAAGAGAGAGATCATGATTGTGAACAGGGAAATTAAGTCCGTAAATATTTTAGATTTAAAATTTCACCAAAATAATAAAACGTAAAACAAATATATGTGGTTTCACATAATTTAAGAGAGAAAAATTTGGAAAACCTGCCAAATTGGTTCGTCTTTATAAACATTTAGAAGAAAACGGAAAGAAAAATTTAAGCTGAGCAACGGCGCTTAACAAATTGTTCAAGAAGAAGAGGGAAATCATATATGAAATATTAATATGGAAAGAAGAATAAGATTACGTACTTTAAACACTCATATAACTTGCAAAATATGTGGAGGCTACTTCATTGATGCAACCACAGTCACTGAATGTTTACATACATGTAAGTCTCGAGAGTATTTAATTTTATATATCGGGAATTTGAATTGAATATTTTTCAAAACAAAGTTTTTATTGAAAAAATTAAACACACAACATAATTTTAGTTTGCAAAAGTTGTTTAGTAAAAAACTTGGAAGAAAAGAAAACTTGTCCGACATGCGAGAATGTTATTCATCAGTCACATCCATTGCAATATATAAGTTTTTGTATTAAGTATATAAACTAGTACCGAATCTGCAAGAAAGTGCGTTGATATATTTTGCATTTTAATATGAACTTTTTGAAAAGAAATATTTCTTTTTAGATGAAATGAAGAGGGAAAGAGATTTTTATAGCTTGTCCAAAAGATTTACTACAGAATAATGAAGATGATGATGACAAGGTTAATGAAGCACATGCTGAATCCGGCTATCATAGTTTAGATGAGCTAGTTAATGTTTGTTTAGAGTGTAGTAGTAACAATTTAAAAAATTTGCAATGAAGGTTTTCTAGGTGTAGTTCTCAATCAACTATCACTCATTTAAAGAAATTTTTAGCAAAAAAAAGTTTTAAATGGAATAGAAAAATATAGAGAGGTATAAATCTTTTTCAATATCAAAATAGGCATAACAAATCTCAATGACCAATGATTTGAGACCTTGAAAACGTGAAAGTATGTGAATTAAAATTAGCACTTTGTGCAGAAAATCGCGAATATATATATGTACGCATTTAAATTTATTGTCAAGTTTTATTTTAGTTAAAATAAATTTAAGGGCTCTTTGAAAATTAATATAATTGAGAATTGACATATTCTGTTTTGCCTAATATTTTGAAATATTTGTGAAATTTCAAATAATTATTTATTTTTTAGATTGATATTTTATGCAATGAAGAACTTTTGGGTAAAAATCATACATTAAAATTTGTATATGTTACCCGACGGCGTTTTTTAAATTGTTTTTAAAAATAAATATAGTGATCAATATAATGTATAACTCAGAATATTAAGGCAAAATAATATAAGTTTAAGATATATTCATGTATATTAATGAATTTAATGTACAAAGTGGTCCGTAACTGGTGTTAAAGCATTCGTGGGGTGATTCCTCAGATACTCGTGTTTTAATCAATTATTTTTGTACCAATAGTAGCATTTTAAATTAAGTTTTTTAATAATCACTTGAAAATAAAAAAAATTACATTAATTTCGTTTAGTTTTACAATTTATATTTTATAATATTAAACATAAAGCTTAAAAAAACAAAATTTTTATTTGCAAATAATAATGTTTTCATTTTGAAAAATAAAAATGCAAATTTTTTGAATGATGAAACGGGTTAGTACGTTTCCAATTTTTATATCTTTCAAAATGTGAGTAATTTAAGGAAGATTTTTTTCGTGCTTTCGTTCTAATTTTGGAATTTTCATTTTTTATATTATTTTGCCAATTTTTTCGAAAACTTTACTTGTTTTTTTTTAGTATAATTATTATAAAACCAATCCATATGTATTTTATTTGAATCTAACAGACTATGTTTGTGCTTGGATTCTATGATTCTTACAATTTATTATACTTTGCTTTTTTATTGACAGCTACATAAACATAAATTACTTTGTGTGCATTTATTTTGTGGTCGTTTATACCTCACTAAAAAATATGGGAAAATATTAATAAAAAGTTAGAATACGTACACATACATAAGTGTGAATGTAATAAAGGCATTAAAATTGTAAAACTTACATATTTTAAAAGCTTTTTAAGTATGAAATCCCTTTTGTTTTTTAAAATGGATATGTATGCAAATAAAATACATATGTACGTGTCTAATTTATAGCTTAAATTTGTTGGTCATTTAGTGAATATGTAGATAAACACATACATATACACTAAACGATCAGTAAAATAAAATTTGAAGAAAAAAAATCAATATGAAATGTGTTTAACACATACATTTGGTTTGACACGAAACCGCGCAAATATAAACATGTTGCAAATAAAATTATTAGAACATGTTTATAATTTGTTGACAGAAGATTTAGTATGTCAAAATTTTTTTATTTTAGTGTTCAGTGTGGACATATATTGTAAAGTAAAATTTATAGTCTTATGTTTCGATATGAAATTGTAGTAGATATCGTCTAAATACTGAAATTGTTATGGAATAAAAATTTTTTTAACCAATTTTTGTAATTTTTTAGCGGCAAAAACACTTTTTCATTGAATTTGCTTTTTTTGAAAATTCATATATTTTGAATTCAACATACTTTTTTATATTTTAAACATGTTTTAGAAGCTACATAATAAGAGAGAGATCATGATTGTGAACAGGGAAATTAAGTCCGTAAATATTTTAGATTTAAAATTTCACCAAAATAATAAAACGTAAAACAAATATATGTGGTTTCACATAATTTAAGAGAGAAAAATTTGGAAAACCTGCCAAATTGGTTCGTCTTTATAAACATTTAGAAGAAAACGGAAAGAAAAATTTAAGCTGAGCAACGGCGCTTAACAAATTGTTCAAGAAGAAGAGGGAAATCATATATGAAATATTAATATGGAAAGAAGAATAAGATTACGTACTTTAAACACTCATATAACTTGCAAAATATGTGGAGGCTACTTCATTGATGCAACCACAGTCACTGAATGTTTACATACATGTAAGTCTCGAGAGTATTTAATTTTATATATCGGGAATTTGAATTGAATATTTTTCAAAACAAAGTTTTTATTGAAAAAATTAAACACACAACATAATTTTAGTTTGCAAAAGTTGTTTAGTAAAAAACTTGGAAGAAAAGAAAACTTGTCCGACATGCGAGAATGTTATTCATCAGTCACATCCATTGCAATATATAAGTTTTTGTATTAAGTATATAAACTAGTACCGAATCTGCAAGAAAGTGCGTTGATATATTTTGCATTTTAATATGAACTTTTTGAAAAGAAATATTTCTTTTTAGATGAAATGAAGAGGGAAAGAGATTTTTATAGCTTGTCCAAAAGATTTACTACAGAATAATGAAGATGATGATGACAAGGTTAATGAAGCACATGCTGAATCCGGCTATCATAGTTTAGATGAGCTAGTTAATGTTTGTTTAGAGTGTAGTAGTAACAATTTAAAAAATTTGCAATGAAGGTTTTCTAGGTGTAGTTCTCAATCAACTATCACTCATTTAAAGAAATTTTTAGCAAAAAAAAGTTTTAAATGGAATAGAAAAATATAGAGAGGTATAAATCTTTTTCAATATCAAAATAGGCATAACAAATCTCAATGACCAATGATTTGAGACCTTGAAAACGTGAAAGTATGTGAATTAAAATTAGCACTTTGTGCAGAAAATCGCGAATATATATATGTACGCATTTAAATTTATTGTCAAGTTTTATTTTAGTTAAAATAAATTTAAGGGCTCTTTGAAAATTAATATAATTGAGAATTGACATATTCTGTTTTGCCTAATATTTTGAAATATTTGTGAAATTTCAAATAATTATTTATTTTTTAGATTGATATTTTATGCAATGAAGAACTTTTGGGTAAAAATCATACATTAAAATTTGTATATGTTACCCGACGGCGTTTTTTAAATTGTTTTTAAAAATAAATATAGTGATCAATATAATGTATAACTCAGAATATTAAGGCAAAATAATATAAGTTTAAGATATATTCATGTATATTAATGAATTTAATGTACAAAGTGGTCCGTAACTGGTGTTAAAGCATTCGTGGGGTGATTCCTCAGATACTCGTGTTTTAATCAATTATTTTTGTACCAATAGTAGCATTTTAAATTAAGTTTTTTAATAATCACTTGAAAATAAAAAAAATTACATTAATTTCGTTTAGTTTTACAATTTATATTTTATAATATTAAACATAAAGCTTAAAAAAACAAAATTTTTATTTGCAAATAATAATGTTTTCATTTTGAAAAATAAAAATGCAAATTTTTTGAATGATGAAACGGGTTAGTACGTTTCCAATTTTTATATCTTTCAAAATGTGAGTAATTTAAGGAAGATTTTTTTCGTGCTTTCGTTCTAATTTTGGAATTTTCATTTTTTATATTATTTTGCCAATTTTTTCGAAAACTTTACTTGTTTTTTTTTAGTATAATTATTATAAAACCAATCCATATGTATTTTATTTGAATCTAACAGACTATGTTTGTGCTTGGATTCTATGATTCTTACAATTTATTATACTTTGCTTTTTTATTGACAGCTACATAAACATAAATTACTTTGTGTGCATTTATTTTGTGGTCGTTTATACCTCACTAAAAAATATGGGAAAATATTAATAAAAAGTTAGAATACGTACACATACATAAGTGTGAATGTAATAAAGGCATTAAAATTGTAAAACTTACATATTTTAAAAGCTTTTTAAGTATGAAATCCCTTTTGTTTTTTAAAATGGATATGTATGCAAATAAAATACATATGTACGTGTCTAATTTATAGCTTAAATTTGTTGGTCATTTAGTGAATATGTAGATAAACACATACATATACACTAAACGATCAGTAAAATAAAATTTGAAGAAAAAAAATCAATATGAAATGTGTTTAACACATACATTTGGTTTGACACGAAACCGCGCAAATATAAACATGTTGCAAATAAAATTATTAGAACATGTTTATAATTTGTTGACAGAAGATTTAGTATGTCAAAATTTTTTTATTTTAGTGTTCAGTGTGGACATATATTGTAAAGTAAAATTTATAGTCTTATGTTTCGATATGAAATTGTAGTAGATATCGTCTAAATACTGAAATTGTTATGGAATAAAAATTTTTTTAACCAATTTTTGTAATTTTTTAGCGGCAAAAACACTTTTTCATTGAATTTGCTTTTTTTGAAAATTCATATATTTTGAATTCAACATACTTTTTTATATTTTAAACATGTTTTAGAAGCTACATAATAAGAGAGAGATCATGATTGTGAACAGGGAAATTAAGTCCGTAAATATTTTAGATTTAAAATTTCACCAAAATAATAAAACGTAAAACAAATATATGTGGTTTCACATAATTTAAGAGAGAAAAATTTGGAAAACCTGCCAAATTGGTTCGTCTTTATAAACATTTAGAAGAAAACGGAAAGAAAAATTTAAGCTGAGCAACGGCGCTTAACAAATTGTTCAAGAAGAAGAGGGAAATCATATATGAAATATTAATATGGAAAGAAGAATAAGATTACGTACTTTAAACACTCATATAACTTGCAAAATATGTGGAGGCTACTTCATTGATGCAACCACAGTCACTGAATGTTTACATACATGTAAGTCTCGAGAGTATTTAATTTTATATATCGGGAATTTGAATTGAATATTTTTCAAAACAAAGTTTTTATTGAAAAAATTAAACACACAACATAATTTTAGTTTGCAAAAGTTGTTTAGTAAAAAACTTGGAAGAAAAGAAAACTTGTCCGACATGCGAGAATGTTATTCATCAGTCACATCCATTGCAATATATAAGTTTTTGTATTAAGTATATAAACTAGTACCGAATCTGCAAGAAAGTGCGTTGATATATTTTGCATTTTAATATGAACTTTTTGAAAAGAAATATTTCTTTTTAGATGAAATGAAGAGGGAAAGAGATTTTTATAGCTTGTCCAAAAGATTTACTACAGAATAATGAAGATGATGATGACAAGGTTAATGAAGCACATGCTGAATCCGGCTATCATAGTTTAGATGAGCTAGTTAATGTTTGTTTAGAGTGTAGTAGTAACAATTTAAAAAATTTGCAATGAAGGTTTTCTAGGTGTAGTTCTCAATCAACTATCACTCATTTAAAGAAATTTTTAGCAAAAAAAAGTTTTAAATGGAATAGAAAAATATAGAGAGGTATAAATCTTTTTCAATATCAAAATAGGCATAACAAATCTCAATGACCAATGATTTGAGACCTTGAAAACGTGAAAGTATGTGAATTAAAATTAGCACTTTGTGCAGAAAATCGCGAATATATATATGTACGCATTTAAATTTATTGTCAAGTTTTATTTTAGTTAAAATAAATTTAAGGGCTCTTTGAAAATTAATATAATTGAGAATTGACATATTCTGTTTTGCCTAATATTTTGAAATATTTGTGAAATTTCAAATAATTATTTATTTTTTAGATTGATATTTTATGCAATGAAGAACTTTTGGGTAAAAATCATACATTAAAATTTGTATATGTTACCCGACGGCGTTTTTTAAATTGTTTTTAAAAATAAATATAGTGATCAATATAATGTATAACTCAGAATATTAAGGCAAAATAATATAAGTTTAAGATATATTCATGTATATTAATGAATTTAATGTACAAAGTGGTCCGTAACTGGTGTTAAAGCATTCGTGGGGTGATTCCTCAGATACTCGTGTTTTAATCAATTATTTTTGTACCAATAGTAGCATTTTAAATTAAGTTTTTTAATAATCACTTGAAAATAAAAAAAATTACATTAATTTCGTTTAGTTTTACAATTTATATTTTATAATATTAAACATAAAGCTTAAAAAAACAAAATTTTTATTTGCAAATAATAATGTTTTCATTTTGAAAAATAAAAATGCAAATTTTTTGAATGATGAAACGGGTTAGTACGTTTCCAATTTTTATATCTTTCAAAATGTGAGTAATTTAAGGAAGATTTTTTTCGTGCTTTCGTTCTAATTTTGGAATTTTCATTTTTTATATTATTTTGCCAATTTTTTCGAAAACTTTACTTGTTTTTTTTTAGTATAATTATTATAAAACCAATCCATATGTATTTTATTTGAATCTAACAGACTATGTTTGTGCTTGGATTCTATGATTCTTACAATTTATTATACTTTGCTTTTTTATTGACAGCTACATAAACATAAATTACTTTGTGTGCATTTATTTTGTGGTCGTTTATACCTCACTAAAAAATATGGGAAAATATTAATAAAAAGTTAGAATACGTACACATACATAAGTGTGAATGTAATAAAGGCATTAAAATTGTAAAACTTACATATTTTAAAAGCTTTTTAAGTATGAAATCCCTTTTGTTTTTTAAAATGGATATGTATGCAAATAAAATACATATGTACGTGTCTAATTTATAGCTTAAATTTGTTGGTCATTTAGTGAATATGTAGATAAACACATACATATACACTAAACGATCAGTAAAATAAAATTTGAAGAAAAAAAAATCAATCTGAAATGTGTTTAACACATACATTGATTTGAAACGAAAACGCGTGAATATAAACATGTTGCAAATAAAATTATTAGAACATAATATGTTTGTGATTTGTTGACACAAGATTTACTATGTCCAATTTTTTTTTATTTTAGTGTTCAGTTTAGACACATGTTGTAAAGCAAAAACGCAGTATTATATATGAAAGCGTTAAAAAATATGGCCCAAATTATTAAGCTGATTATACTTAAAACATATATTTTATAGTTGGTATTGATTATGATACAAATTCTCCAGGTGTGAATATCAATACTTGACAATAGATAGCGCTGAGCGCTGCACGTCATATTGGAAAAAAACTTATTAGATTATATTATGAAGATTTGATGGATTTACTTAAGCGGGAAGGAAATTTTTTAGCGGCAAAAACACTTTTTGATTGAAAAAATTAAACTGAGCAACTGCGCTTAACAAATTGTTCAAGAAGAAGAGGGAAATCATATATGAAATATTAATATGGAAAGAAGAATAAGATTACGTACTTTAAACACTCATATAACTTGCAAAATATGTGGAGGCTACTTCATTGATGCAACCACAGTCACTGAATGTTTACATACATGTAAGTCTCGAGAGTATTTAATTTTATATATCGGGAATTTGAATTGAATATTTTTCAAAACAAAGTTTTTATTGAAAAAATTAAACACACAACATAATTTTAGTTTGCAAAAGTTGTTTAGTAAAAAACTTGGAAGAAAAGAAAACTTGTCCGACATGCGAGAATGTTATTCATCAGTCACATCCATTGCAATATATAAGTTTTTGTATTAAGTATATAAACTAGTACCGAATCTGCAAGAAAGTGCGTTGATATATTTTGCATTTTAATATGAACTTTTTGAAAAGAAATATTTCTTTTTAGATGAAATGAAGAGGGAAAGAGATTTTTATAGCTTGTCCAAAAGATTTACTACAGAATAATGAAGATGATGATGACAAGGTTAATGAAGCACATGCTGAATCCGGCTATCATAGTTTAGATGAGCTAGTTAATGTTTGTTTAGAGTGTAGTAGTAACAATTTAAAAAATTTGCAATGAAGGTTTTCTAGGTGTAGTTCTCAATCAACTATCACTCATTTAAAGAAATTTTTAGCAAAAAAAAGTTTTAAATGGAATAGAAAAATATAGAGAGGTATAAATCTTTTTCAATATCAAAATAGGCATAACAAATCTCAATGACCAATGATTTGAGACCTTGAAAACGTGAAAGTATGTGAATTAAAATTAGCACTTTGTGCAGAAAATCGCGAATATATATATGTACGCATTTAAATTTATTGTCAAGTTTTATTTTAGTTAAAATAAATTTAAGGGCTCTTTGAAAATTAATATAATTGAGAATTGACATATTCTGTTTTGCCTAATATTTTGAAATATTTGTGAAATTTCAAATAATTATTTATTTTTTAGATTGATATTTTATGCAATGAAGAACTTTTGGGTAAAAATCATACATTAAAATTTGTATATGTTACCCGACGGCGTTTTTTAAATTGTTTTTAAAAATAAATATAGTGATCAATATAATGTATAACTCAGAATATTAAGGCAAAATAATATAAGTTTAAGATATATTCATGTATATTAATGAATTTAATGTACAAAGTGGTCCGTAACTGGTGTTAAAGCATTCGTGGGGTGATTCCTCAGATACTCGTGTTTTAATCAATTATTTTTGTACCAATAGTAGCATTTTAAATTAAGTTTTTTAATAATCACTTGAAAATAAAAAAAATTACATTAATTTCGTTTAGTTTTACAATTTATATTTTATAATATTAAACATAAAGCTTAAAAAAACAAAATTTTTATTTGCAAATAATAATGTTTTCATTTTGAAAAATAAAAATGCAAATTTTTTGAATGATGAAACGGGTTAGTACGTTTCCAATTTTTATATCTTTCAAAATGTGAGTAATTTAAGGAAGATTTTTTTCGTGCTTTCGTTCTAATTTTGGAATTTTCATTTTTTATATTATTTTGCCAATTTTTTCGAAAACTTTACTTGTTTTTTTTTAGTATAATTATTATAAAACCAATCCATATGTATTTTATTTGAATCTAACAGACTATGTTTGTGCTTGGATTCTATGATTCTTACAATTTATTATACTTTGCTTTTTTATTGACAGCTACATAAACATAAATTACTTTGTGTGCATTTATTTTGTGGTCGTTTATACCTCACTAAAAAATATGGGAAAATATTAATAAAAAGTTAGAATACGTACACATACATAAGTGTGAATGTAATAAAGGCATTAAAATTGTAAAACTTACATATTTTAAAAGCTTTTTAAGTATGAAATCCCTTTTGTTTTTTAAAATGGATATGTATGCAAATAAAATACATATGTACGTGTCTAATTTATAGCTTAAATTTGTTGGTCATTTAGTGAATATGTAGATAAACACATACATATACACTAAACGATCAGTAAAATAAAATTTGAAGAAAAAAAATCAATATGAAATGTGTTTAACACATACATTTGGTTTGACACGAAACCGCGCAAATATAAACATGTTGCAAATAAAATTATTAGAACATGTTTATAATTTGTTGACAGAAGATTTAGTATGTCAAAATTTTTTTATTTTAGTGTTCAGTGTGGACATATATTGTAAAGTAAAATTTATAGTCTTATGTTTCGATATGAAATTGTAGTAGATATCGTCTAAATACTGAAATTGTTATGGAATAAAAATTTTTTTAACCAATTTTTGTAATTTTTTAGCGGCAAAAACACTTTTTCATTGAATTTGCTTTTTTTGAAAATTCATATATTTTGAATTCAACATACTTTTTTATATTTTAAACATGTTTTAGAAGCTACATAATAAGAGAGAGATCATGATTGTGAACAGGGAAATTAAGTCCGTAAATATTTTAGATTTAAAATTTCACCAAAATAATAAAACGTAAAACAAATATATGTGGTTTCACATAATTTAAGAGAGAAAAATTTGGAAAACCTGCCAAATTGGTTCGTCTTTATAAACATTTAGAAGAAAACGGAAAGAAAAATTTAAGCTGAGCAACGGCGCTTAACAAATTGTTCAAGAAGAAGAGGGAAATCATATATGAAATATTAATATGGAAAGAAGAATAAGATTACGTACTTTAAACACTCATATAACTTGCAAAATATGTGGAGGCTACTTCATTGATGCAACCACAGTCACTGAATGTTTACATACATGTAAGTCTCGAGAGTATTTAATTTTATATATCGGGAATTTGAATTGAATATTTTTCAAAACAAAGTTTTTATTGAAAAAATTAAACACACAACATAATTTTAGTTTGCAAAAGTTGTTTAGTAAAAAACTTGGAAGAAAAGAAAACTTGTCCGACATGCGAGAATGTTATTCATCAGTCACATCCATTGCAATATATAAGTTTTTGTATTAAGTATATAAACTAGTACCGAATCTGCAAGAAAGTGCGTTGATATATTTTGCATTTTAATATGAACTTTTTGAAAAGAAATATTTCTTTTTAGATGAAATGAAGAGGGAAAGAGATTTTTATAGCTTGTCCAAAAGATTTACTACAGAATAATGAAGATGATGATGACAAGGTTAATGAAGCACATGCTGAATCCGGCTATCATAGTTTAGATGAGCTAGTTAATGTTTGTTTAGAGTGTAGTAGTAACAATTTAAAAAATTTGCAATGAAGGTTTTCTAGGTGTAGTTCTCAATCAACTATCACTCATTTAAAGAAATTTTTAGCAAAAAAAAGTTTTAAATGGAATAGAAAAATATAGAGAGGTATAAATCTTTTTCAATATCAAAATAGGCATAACAAATCTCAATGACCAATGATTTGAGACCTTGAAAACGTGAAAGTATGTGAATTAAAATTAGCACTTTGTGCAGAAAATCGCGAATATATATATGTACGCATTTAAATTTATTGTCAAGTTTTATTTTAGTTAAAATAAATTTAAGGGCTCTTTGAAAATTAATATAATTGAGAATTGACATATTCTGTTTTGCCTAATATTTTGAAATATTTGTGAAATTTCAAATAATTATTTATTTTTTAGATTGATATTTTATGCAATGAAGAACTTTTGGGTAAAAATCATACATTAAAATTTGTATATGTTACCCGACGGCGTTTTTTAAATTGTTTTTAAAAATAAATATAGTGATCAATATAATGTATAACTCAGAATATTAAGGCAAAATAATATAAGTTTAAGATATATTCATGTATATTAATGAATTTAATGTACAAAGTGGTCCGTAACTGGTGTTAAAGCATTCGTGGGGTGATTCCTCAGATACTCGTGTTTTAATCAATTATTTTTGTACCAATAGTAGCATTTTAAATTAAGTTTTTTAATAATCACTTGAAAATAAAAAAAATTACATTAATTTCGTTTAGTTTTACAATTTATATTTTATAATATTAAACATAAAGCTTAAAAAAACAAAATTTTTATTTGCAAATAATAATGTTTTCATTTTGAAAAATAAAAATGCAAATTTTTTGAATGATGAAACGGGTTAGTACGTTTCCAATTTTTATATCTTTCAAAATGTGAGTAATTTAAGGAAGATTTTTTTCGTGCTTTCGTTCTAATTTTGGAATTTTCATTTTTTATATTATTTTGCCAATTTTTTCGAAAACTTTACTTGTTTTTTTTTAGTATAATTATTATAAAACCAATCCATATGTATTTTATTTGAATCTAACAGACTATGTTTGTGCTTGGATTCTATGATTCTTACAATTTATTATACTTTGCTTTTTTATTGACAGCTACATAAACATAAATTACTTTGTGTGCATTTATTTTGTGGTCGTTTATACCTCACTAAAAAATATGGGAAAATATTAATAAAAAGTTAGAATACGTACACATACATAAGTGTGAATGTAATAAAGGCATTAAAATTGTAAAACTTACATATTTTAAAAGCTTTTTAAGTATGAAATCCCTTTTGTTTTTTAAAATGGATATGTATGCAAATAAAATACATATGTACGTGTCTAATTTATAGCTTAAATTTGTTGGTCATTTAGTGAATATGTAGATAAACACATACATATACACTAAACGATCAGTAAAATAAAATTTGAAGAAAAAAAATCAATATGAAATGTGTTTAACACATACATTTGGTTTGACACGAAACCGCGCAAATATAAACATGTTGCAAATAAAATTATTAGAACATGTTTATAATTTGTTGACAGAAGATTTAGTATGTCAAAATTTTTTTATTTTAGTGTTCAGTGTGGACATATATTGTAAAGTAAAATTTATAGTCTTATGTTTCGATATGAAATTGTAGTAGATATCGTCTAAATACTGAAATTGTTATGGAATAAAAATTTTTTTAACCAATTTTTGTAATTTTTTAGCGGCAAAAACACTTTTTCATTGAATTTGCTTTTTTTGAAAATTCATATATTTTGAATTCAACATACTTTTTTATATTTTAAACATGTTTTAGAAGCTACATAATAAGAGAGAGATCATGATTGTGAACAGGGAAATTAAGTCCGTAAATATTTTAGATTTAAAATTTCACCAAAATAATAAAACGTAAAACAAATATATGTGGTTTCACATAATTTAAGAGAGAAAAATTTGGAAAACCTGCCAAATTGGTTCGTCTTTATAAACATTTAGAAGAAAACGGAAAGAAAAATTTAAGCTGAGCAACGGCGCTTAACAAATTGTTCAAGAAGAAGAGGGAAATCATATATGAAATATTAATATGGAAAGAAGAATAAGATTACGTACTTTAAACACTCATATAACTTGCAAAATATGTGGAGGCTACTTCATTGATGCAACCACAGTCACTGAATGTTTACATACATGTAAGTCTCGAGAGTATTTAATTTTATATATCGGGAATTTGAATTGAATATTTTTCAAAACAAAGTTTTTATTGAAAAAATTAAACACACAACATAATTTTAGTTTGCAAAAGTTGTTTAGTAAAAAACTTGGAAGAAAAGAAAACTTGTCCGACATGCGAGAATGTTATTCATCAGTCACATCCATTGCAATATATAAGTTTTTGTATTAAGTATATAAACTAGTACCGAATCTGCAAGAAAGTGCGTTGATATATTTTGCATTTTAATATGAACTTTTTGAAAAGAAATATTTCTTTTTAGATGAAATGAAGAGGGAAAGAGATTTTTATAGCTTGTCCAAAAGATTTACTACAGAATAATGAAGATGATGATGACAAGGTTAATGAAGCACATGCTGAATCCGGCTATCATAGTTTAGATGAGCTAGTTAATGTTTGTTTAGAGTGTAGTAGTAACAATTTAAAAAATTTGCAATGAAGGTTTTCTAGGTGTAGTTCTCAATCAACTATCACTCATTTAAAGAAATTTTTAGCAAAAAAAAGTTTTAAATGGAATAGAAAAATATAGAGAGGTATAAATCTTTTTCAATATCAAAATAGGCATAACAAATCTCAATGACCAATGATTTGAGACCTTGAAAACGTGAAAGTATGTGAATTAAAATTAGCACTTTGTGCAGAAAATCGCGAATATATATATGTACGCATTTAAATTTATTGTCAAGTTTTATTTTAGTTAAAATAAATTTAAGGGCTCTTTGAAAATTAATATAATTGAGAATTGACATATTCTGTTTTGCCTAATATTTTGAAATATTTGTGAAATTTCAAATAATTATTTATTTTTTAGATTGATATTTTATGCAATGAAGAACTTTTGGGTAAAAATCATACATTAAAATTTGTATATGTTACCCGACGGCGTTTTTTAAATTGTTTTTAAAAATAAATATAGTGATCAATATAATGTATAACTCAGAATATTAAGGCAAAATAATATAAGTTTAAGATATATTCATGTATATTAATGAATTTAATGTACAAAGTGGTCCGTAACTGGTGTTAAAGCATTCGTGGGGTGATTCCTCAGATACTCGTGTTTTAATCAATTATTTTTGTACCAATAGTAGCATTTTAAATTAAGTTTTTTAATAATCACTTGAAAATAAAAAAAATTACATTAATTTCGTTTAGTTTTACAATTTATATTTTATAATATTAAACATAAAGCTTAAAAAAACAAAATTTTTATTTGCAAATAATAATGTTTTCATTTTGAAAAATAAAAATGCAAATTTTTTGAATGATGAAACGGGTTAGTACGTTTCCAATTTTTATATCTTTCAAAATGTGAGTAATTTAAGGAAGATTTTTTTCGTGCTTTCGTTCTAATTTTGGAATTTTCATTTTTTATATTATTTTGCCAATTTTTTCGAAAACTTTACTTGTTTTTTTTTAGTATAATTATTATAAAACCAATCCATATGTATTTTATTTGAATCTAACAGACTATGTTTGTGCTTGGATTCTATGATTCTTACAATTTATTATACTTTGCTTTTTTATTGACAGCTACATAAACATAAATTACTTTGTGTGCATTTATTTTGTGGTCGTTTATACCTCACTAAAAAATATGGGAAAATATTAATAAAAAGTTAGAATACGTACACATACATAAGTGTGAATGTAATAAAGGCATTAAAATTGTAAAACTTACATATTTTAAAAGCTTTTTAAGTATGAAATCCCTTTTGTTTTTTAAAATGGATATGTATGCAAATAAAATACATATGTACGTGTCTAATTTATAGCTTAAATTTGTTGGTCATTTAGTGAATATGTAGATAAACACATACATATACACTAAACGATCAGTAAAATAAAATTTGAAGAAAAAAAATCAATATGAAATGTGTTTAACACATACATTTGGTTTGACACGAAACCGCGCAAATATAAACATGTTGCAAATAAAATTATTAGAACATGTTTATAATTTGTTGACAGAAGATTTAGTATGTCAAAATTTTTTTATTTTAGTGTTCAGTGTGGACATATATTGTAAAGTAAAATTTATAGTCTTATGTTTCGATATGAAATTGTAGTAGATATCGTCTAAATACTGAAATTGTTATGGAATAAAAATTTTTTTAACCAATTTTTGTAATTTTTTAGCGGCAAAAACACTTTTTCATTGAATTTGCTTTTTTTGAAAATTCATATATTTTGAATTCAACATACTTTTTTATATTTTAAACATGTTTTAGAAGCTACATAATAAGAGAGAGATCATGATTGTGAACAGGGAAATTAAGTCCGTAAATATTTTAGATTTAAAATTTCACCAAAATAATAAAACGTAAAACAAATATATGTGGTTTCACATAATTTAAGAGAGAAAAATTTGGAAAACCTGCCAAATTGGTTCGTCTTTATAAACATTTAGAAGAAAACGGAAAGAAAAATTTAAGCTGAGCAACGGCGCTTAACAAATTGTTCAAGAAGAAGAGGGAAATCATATATGAAATATTAATATGGAAAGAAGAATAAGATTACGTACTTTAAACACTCATATAACTTGCAAAATATGTGGAGGCTACTTCATTGATGCAACCACAGTCACTGAATGTTTACATACATGTAAGTCTCGAGAGTATTTAATTTTATATATCGGGAATTTGAATTGAATATTTTTCAAAACAAAGTTTTTATTGAAAAAATTAAACACACAACATAATTTTAGTTTGCAAAAGTTGTTTAGTAAAACACTTGGAAGAAAAGAAAACTTGTCCGACATGCGAGAATGTTATTCATCAGTCACATCCATTGCAATATATAAGTTTTTGTATTAAGTATATAAACTAGTACCGAATCTGCAAGAAAGTGCGTTGATATATTTTGCATTTTAATATGAACTTTTTGAAAAGAAATATTTCTTTTTAGATGAAATGAAGAGGGAAAGAGATTTTTATAGCTTGTCCAAAAGATTTACTACAGAATAATGAAGATGATGATGACAAGGTTAATGAAGCACATGCTGAATCCGGCTATCATAGTTTAGATGAGCTAGTTAATGTTTGTTTAGAGTGTAGTAGTAACAATTTAAAAAATTTGCAATGAAGGTTTTCTAGGTG